>NC_083348.1:98799104-98887376 GCF_019175385.1 Lycium barbarum | reverse complement strand
AGTTGTAGCTGTGGATGTAGATGGACATACGATATACATAGGAAATGGGTCTGGCGATCTTGCTTCTTTTGATATACGCCACTGGTAAACTATTGTCGCACCATAGTGATTGCTGTTTATGTTGTCATCAAAGTAACTCACATATTTATATCTCTGCCATGCAAGTTAATAGTACTTTATTGCCTTTAACTAAAAAGTAAGTAATACTATATTATTGAGAAAGAGTACATTAAAAAGGGAAACAGATCCTTAAAACTAGTATTCAGATTTTTCCAAATATTGAGGATATTGCTATAAAAAGTTGTGATTGTGCATGTTGTTTTCCACATTTTTCAGTATCCAAGTGTGTTCTGTCATTTGGTTCTGGCACAGAACGGATAGCGTTTATGATAGTAAGGAAAATGTTTTATGTGACAAACAGAAATCATCAATTTATTATTATTGTGTTTCCTCTATGCTAATAAGGTTTTATGTTTATCTTAGCCACTGTACTTTGCGTTTATTTTGGCTGACTTGATGCAAGCTCATCATGTGTAAGAATGTGTGATTTGGTTTATGAATTTGCTCTCATGTTGTGATTCACATGTCTAGGCTCATTTAATTCACATATTGTGGGTCTCACAGTTGAGTGTATCCTCCTTTTAGGGAAACTTTTGGGATCCTTCTTGGGGAAATGTTCTGGAAGTATAAAATCCATAGTCAGGCATCCAGAGCTCCCAGTTATAGCCTCATGTGGTGAGTATATGAAATCGCTGTTAGCTTCTTTATAGTACAATGTACTTTGTCCACGGCAATTTGATCTGGATATATATATATATATATATATATATATATATATATATATATATATATATATATATATTTCCTATATTAATGGAAGCTGCTGCCTGGGGACACGAATATTGTCCTATTTTTATGTTGGCTCCAGATTTTCTGTATACAAGATATGATCTCATAATAGAAAATCTTAAGCTTGTGAAACCTCATCTCTCACATTGTTTAAGAGCTGGAGCTCTGGAACACAGTCTCTTTACAGAAGTGCTATTGTCTTTCTTCAAGTTTTATTGCTCATAGTTACTTACTTGACCAAAAATACTCTTGACTAGGTTTGGACAGCTATTTACGCATTTGGGATGTCAAGTCAAGGCAACTTCTGTCTGCGGTATGTTTTTTATTTGTTTCATAGCTTTTTGAGAATTGAGTGGACAATTTAATATTACAGCTCCTGTGTCCTCAGAAAGTCGACTTTCAGTCTTTAAGCACTCACTTCCATTGGATTCACTTACCATTGTTCTACTTTGAAGTTGGTAAAATTAATGTTTGTTGAGTTAACAGTCTAATTCAACAAAGTCACGCTGAGTACTAAACTGTGTTGTAATGTCCCCAAGACCTACATGCTCTGTCTATTAAAGGGATAATTGGTGACATTTCTACAGGAGAGGTTTTTACTTGAGGTAGAAACCCTTCTTTCTGGGTTTTATCTTTTTCTTTTCTTGCCCCTTTGGTGAAGATAATAGTTTGTTAAAAATAAAGTATATGGGTTTCCTAGACATAGTCCTACCTAGTGGCGGAGCTAGGATTTTCACCAAGGGGATTCAACAAATATAAAGAAATAAACATATGAAGAGGCCAAGCGGATTCAACATCTACAATATATGTATATAAAATAATTTTATCCTTGCGCCCTCCTAGCTCCGCCCCTGGTCCGTGCTGATAATATTTTTGGGTTCGGATCTTATGCTTCAACACACTGCTATGTCTTCCCTCTTACATGTTACAAAGTAGTTAACTGGTTAGCTCAAAAGAGATTCAAGGTTAACATGTTCTGATTACCCATCATTGACACCGTGCAGCAATTCAGATCCAAGGGTGTACGGTGCCATGAATTTTCATAAGCATGCATATATGCAGAAATACTACAAAAGCGAGAATTTGGATGAGTATTCCTTGAAAATTTAAAAGCAACGTCGTTGGCTGTTAATAACGCAGAATGAAATGACTTATTGTCCATGGTTACAAAACCTTGGGATTGATCTGAGACAGTAACAAAAATCTCCACCCATATCAAAAGCACAGCCTGTCCGAAGCCCGGATAAAGAGTAGGGTTCCGGACCTTCCGGTAGATTGACGGCCAGTTTAAAAATAGTTAACTGTGTACAGAGGATTCATGTAGCCAACCTGAACTAATTTGGGATGAGGCGTAATTAATGAATGATGAATGTGTATCTGTTATTTATCTTAAATCAGTAGAAGAGAAGATTCTCAAGTACAAGCTGGTATGTGGTTGCAGGTTTTCTTGAAGCAGCATCTTAGCAGTGTTGTTTTTGATTCAAAATTTTCTGCCAGAGGTGAGCTTTTCTTTGTACAACTCCTAGCTTTTACATGGTAAATATTTTGCTTCTGACACATGGCGTTTAAATTCTTGTATACAATCCGTTACTTCAAATCCTTTTTGAATTTAGATGGGAACTTATCAGGAAAACTAAAGACAAAAAAATTCTCATTTTTTTATATATATTCCACCATATGGGTGCTTGGAATGAGCATACTTGGAGTTCTTTGGTCGATTTTGTGCACCACTCCTCTTTTTGCCTTTAAAAATTTTCGGTTGATTTTGTCAACAACTATTGAACTCTTGATTGTATTCATCTTTGTCAGTCTAATAGACTAACAATCAGCCAGACTATGCCCTACCTAATTTTGTTCTGTTCCACCTTCCCGCCTTCTCGTTGTTAGCCATTTCTTTTCTATAAGATCTAATTTGACTATCCTAACAAGTAGAGGTGTCATTATTCTTGTACAGAAATTCAGGTACCTCCTCAGCAACAAGATACAGATGAAACATTAGAGATGGAAGAAGAGGAAGTGAAGCCTGTTAAAAGGAAGAAGGCATCAAAAGAACACAGTGGAAGCAAGAAAGTGAAGACCAAGAAAAAGAGTAAAAGGTCAAAAGCAGACAATAGCGATGCTGCATAATAATTTTGATTCCTGGAATCCTTTTATTCTCGATCACATGTTAACTTCGCCAGTTCAACTAAAGGGCACCATACCATACACACCAGAACGCGGTGATAAGTAGTGTGAATTCAATGACTTGGCTGCATTTGTATGTGCAAGCAGACGAAGAACTTGAGTAATTGAATGCATTGTTTGCTAAATATCAGCTAGCCAGTTGGAAGCCAAGTTCCAGTTTTTTTTTTTTTTTTGAGGCAAGCCTGATCATCTTGTTTAGTCTCTGTAATGCTAGATTATGTGGATAAGCAAATTTTGTGGATTTCAATTTCCAGAGGCACTTTGGAAGAGTTTTTCATTATGCATACAACTGAGTTGGTTTATAGGTGGCTTTGGTATATGCTGGATTTAAGTTAAGCACAAATCTTATGAGGTAAAAACCATATTTTCAAAAGGGGAAAATTAGCATAACCACAGTGTCATCACTGGGTCTAGCTTCTTTCAGATGATTGTTTTAAAAAAGTTGAAATTTGCAAGGGCCTATCTTTCTTTATCTTTTTAATTACCTTTTTAACCAATTATTTCAGGAGTTATCAATTTTTCGTATTACGTCTACATTGGAAATGAGGTTCTTTTGGAGTCCGGAGGCTAAATGGCATTAAAATGTTCAAAATAAACCAAATGGGGTTTTGGTATATCGTTGATGGGGCAATGTAATACCCCCAAAAAAATTTCTACTTGTTAGAGTAATAACCAAAAGAAAAAAATATATTGTAAAACGTGGACTAGTTCACGTTTTACAAAATATGTTTTTTGTAAAACGTTGGCCAGATTTAGAGTCCGCAACTTAAGTGACCCAAAAAGTGAGTCCGGGTATCAAAATAACTCGTTAAAAAAAATAACCAAGCTACCCTTTGCGCACTAATTTAGTGCACAATATAACCAAACTGCAATATAGGTTATATTTTTTTATAGGTTATATTTTTTTCCAATAATTTTAAAGTTGGGAAATTTTACGTTTTTTTCATACTTTAACAAAAGATTAGTCATGTTTCAAAATTCTGAAATATCAATATTTTATATAGAACTTAATATATTTTTTTGCGGACAATAAAGTCGGCCCATTACATCAAGTATACCTAAACGTTTGGATCGTCATTTTAAGGGTTGTAAATATCCCCCAAGTAAGTTTTGTTTGTTTGAATGTTGTTATCTTTAGGTTTAAGTGTTTTATTTTATAAGGTTTTGATTTAAGTGTTTTATTATTTAGTCAAGGCATTACTTTATTTCAAATGTACAAATAAAAATATTATATTAAAAAATAATTCATCCAATACGAGAGGTACAAAATAATTCATTACAATAAAAAAATAATACCAAAATATTTAAAATAATACGTCAAGTACGAGAGACTCTTCTACTACGAGACGTACTTGCACCACCACGGTCTCATAGGCTACACCTTATCATGTCCCTCCACCAAGGTTCGATCCCTAGTGGTTGAGGTAAAAAAGTAGTTAAATAGCTAGACCCAACAAGCCAAGTTGGCATTTAAGCAACATGTAGACACTTTTTATGTTTTATAGTGTCCACTAATGCTATTTATTTTGTTTTCTCATATTGAATTTCCAACATTGAAATTGACATTCAAAACTTCATCACCACGGGATTTCCATCTTGAAATCTACTTTTTATCATCTGATTTTTACTAAGGAAGAATGAAAATGATGCACCAATTTTTGGGAAAAATTCAAATTGAATGAGATAATGGGCGTTTTTTGGATCTCGGAAAAATATCCAAAATAAAAAAAATCTCATAAAGCGAACAACCGAGCACAAAGTTATAACCGTTTAAAATTTCATCAATTTAAAACTATTTTTTCTCCCTCTACTCCTTAAAATAAAATTGCCTTGACTAAAGTAAAACACTTATACCTAACGATAACAACTCACCAAACAAAACTTACTTCGGGGCACTTTACAACCCCTAGAATGACGTACCAAACGTTTAGGTCTACTTGATATATTGAGCCTACATTATTGTTCGTAGAAAAAGATATCAGGTTCTATATACAATATTAATATTCTGGAAATACCGTGGTAATGAAGTTTTGAATGTCAATTTCAATGTTGGAAATTCAATTTGAGAAAACAAGACAAATAGCATTAGTGAACACTATAAAACATAAAAAGTGTCTACATATTGCTTAAACCTAAAGATAACAACATTCAAACAAACAAAACTTACTTCGGGACACTTTACAACCCCTAAAACGACGATCCAAACATTTAGGTATACTTGATGTAATGAGCCGACATTATTGTCAGCAAAAAAAGATATCAAGTTCTATATAAAATATTCATATTTCAGAGTTTTGAAACATCATTAATCTTTAGTCAAAGTATGAAAAAAATGTGAAATTTCCAAACTTTAAAATTGTTGGGGAAAAAAAACCCTATATTGCGCACTAATTTAGTGCGCAAATGGTAGTTTGGTTACATTTTTTTAATGGGTTATTTTGGTACCCGGACCACTTTTTGAATCATTTAAGTTGCGGACTCTAAATCTGGCCAACGTTTTACAAAATATGATTTTTGTAAAACGTGGACCACGTTTTACAATTTTTTTTTTATATTACTCTGACAAGTTGATTTTTTTTTTTTGGGGGTATAACGTTGCCCCATCCACGATATATCCTTTTTGGTATATCGTGGAAAGGACAATCCCATTTGATTTATTTTGGGCATTTTAATGCCATTTAGGCTCCGGACTCTGTTATTTTGTGTTGGTATTTTTCCTTATGAAGAATATTCTAAGAGATTGATTTCAAATTGAAAAAAATTGATTCAGCTTAAAGGAAACAATAAAGATAGAGAAACAAAAATAAAAGATGAAACGAAGTTGGATACGATTCTTAAGATTGTATTTTCGCCAAATTCTAACGTGAAGGAAAAAAATAGCCATTACCGCTTTTTCCTTGTCACTTTCAGTCAATGCAACCAAAATTTCCTAACGAGAGCAACACAATCGATTAGTGGAGATAAAATTACGTGAATTATTTTTATTTTTAACAATCTCCTTTTCTTCTCTCTATTTTCAGAAAAAAACGAGAACAAAAATCAACTGAAGAATTTTCTAAAAGAAGATCTTTAATTGAAAAGTTGGTTACCGCCTAGAAGACATACATAATAATAACAAGGATAACTTACATAAACAGCTACCTTTTAATAGCTTCTAACAATTTATAGCTATTTTTTCTATATTTACAAATCGTAGCTAATTTTTGTTGTATTCGGTTGTATTTCGCGTTTTTGAAATACAGGGAAATACACGGAAATACAAAATTAGGCAGATTACTCCATTCCAAACTTTTAGAAATACTTCCAAATACAGAAAAATATACACTGGAATGCAATGAAATATGGTTGATTGTTTAAGAAATATAAAATTGTAGTATGTGTATATACAATGGAATATAATGAAATATATCAGAAACTGTTTCATAAGTTAGAAATACAACGAAATATACTGAAATTTACTGAAACAGCACACTGAAATATACTAAAACGTTTTATCAAACACTTGGTGAGTATGAAGCTCCACAACTCTCATCGGAGGTGGAGTATGCGTTGGATTCATGCTGGAGGGCGGTAGAATAGCGTCGTTATCAATGAGAGAGGAGATTCAACAATTATTAACGAAAAACATAGAGCAATTTGATCAAAAGAGCAGTTTAATGGTGGACGGGCGTTGGAATTTGAGAGCATGTTGATGCACTGCACTTTCTTCGCCTTCACTACTATCCTTACAGTAGAAATCTCATGGCCGGTGAACCACCGCTGCCGCCGCGGAGAAGAAGTGGCAGTGTCGGAAAAGTAAGGAACAAACCAAACAAAATCAGTTTTGTAACCAGCAGGAAATAAACACCCAAAACAATATCTAAAATCGAGTTGTTTCCACCCAATAAAAATCACTGCCGTCACCTCCTTTTTCGACGGCGAACAAAGCAAGTAGATCTGGAAATCTTTTGAAATAAGATGAAGATGGGAAGAGTAAAAATGAGAAAAAAGTCATCGTCGCCATCGTCACCTCCAATCGTAGCCGCCTGTAATGTTGGAGTCCATGGCTTTTTCTTAGATCTGGATTTGGTGTATTTTCCGATGATCTGCATTTGGGGTAAAAATTGAAAATATCTCATCAACACTTTTATATTTCTCTGGGACCACGACTAATTAGCTTTTGTTCAACGCTGATCGAAATCTTCTGTGTTTGGAGAGGGAACGGAGAGAGAGAAAGAGAAGGGTGAGGGAGAAATAGATTTGAGAGGTGAGAGAAAATCAATTTAAAAGAGAAACTTGTGAAATACAGGACACTAGTTGTGATGTGTAAATTAAGAAAATATTTTAGTTATGAATAATAAATAAAATAAAAGGTAGTTACTATTCATAAATAGGTCTTAGAAGTAGCTATGACTAAGTAAAAAATCCTAAATGCTTTCAAGGGAGTGATCCAATATTAGAATAGTTGGAAGTAAAATATGTGTGAAAATAGGTGGTATTGTACGCATTGGTGGAGTCGTGGAAGTGGGTGCAAACTCACGCTAACGTGTTTAAAAAAGAGAATAACAAAAAGGAGAAGTATGGCATGAGATCGGACAGAATTTTGACCGAAATCTTACATATAATAATATAGGGCAAATAAAATATTAATATTAATATTAAATAAAAAAAATAATTGGGAAAATATTAATGACCGTTCAATTTTGAACCAAATTGTAAACCAACCAACCATCCAACCAACCAATAGTTGTATATGGAAAAATAAATAAAATTAGAAAAAAAGAAGCGATTCTCTTGAAAAGTCCACCACATCACATGCTATAAAGACGCTTTCTTCTTCCTCCTTGTTATATTTTGAAGCCACCATAATTTTCTAAGGAAACCTATATTGCCTTTCTCCTCTACATTCAGAAAAGAAAAAAACCAGTTCAAAGAAAAATGGCATCATTTAATGAGGCACCACCAGGAAACGAAAAAGCAGGAGAGAAGATCTTCAAGACTAAATGTGCTCAATGCATATTTAGTCTTAAGCGCCAGCCCCACCATGCCTTCCACCTGGTTGTTCCATGTCGTTGCAGAATGTATTATATTACTTATATGATAGTGTATTTTGTGGTATTGTATTGTACTGTACTATATTCTTTTGATGAATACAAAGATCTTATTGCTTCTCGTCGTTACACAATGCCACACATATAACAATTCGATCACACCCAATCTGTCGTTACATCAAATTGGACTTTTCATCATTATTTCATCGTTACATAATGCTTACAATGTAATAAAATTTAGTAAAAATCAAAACAAACACTGTATTTAAACTAACAACACAATACAATAGGTAACAACCATCCAAAGAAGCTATTAGTATTTTGACAACACTGAGTTTAAGATCTCGCTTTAAAGGAAAAGTTTTTGTCACAGCTAAATTAGTGATTGCTCTATGAACTTAGATTAAGATTTTGTTTGTCCAAAAAGAAACAGATAGAATAAATTCAAATAGCACTCCAGGTATTGTTTAACGTGTTGTCTCTATGTAATGTTTTCTTGGATTTCTGATTATAGCTTAGTTAGATGTTTAACAATCATTTAATTATGATTTACTTGATTCAGG
The DNA here is from genome assembly GCF_019175385.1 of Lycium barbarum. Classification (NCBI taxonomy): domain Eukaryota; kingdom Viridiplantae; phylum Streptophyta; class Magnoliopsida; order Solanales; family Solanaceae; genus Lycium; species Lycium barbarum. The sequence goes on along the minus strand of NC_083348.1, from coordinate 98,878,750 downwards.
AATTTATGAGTTGAACACTTTATGGTACTTGTGATGATTATTTTGCTCCAATTGTGACTCATTTAATTGTGTGGAAAAATAACTGGCTAGAAATTGTTGCTTGTTCAGTTTATCTGCTAAATAGTTTCATATTTTTGAAGTGAATAATGCCATATCTTTTGCTCTTAACTCAAAACTAGGTTGCTCTTAATGGCTAACTTACCGATGGTTTGTTGAAGGGAAAACTAGATTGCTCAGTGTTCTTTGTTGTCACTATGGAATTAGTTTAGAAATGATTGCAAATTCCAAACCAAGATTTTTTTAAGCTTATTTTAATGATACTCATTTTGCAGAATACCAGTATAATGATGTTCATTGTATTACTTTTGTGTTCATCATTCTTTTTTGATGGTTGACAAATGATTCGTAGGAGGGGGTGGTATTATAGTTATTCCATCCCACTTCTTCTATACGTAAGATAGTCCTTTCCCCTTCTTTGATTTTGTTGCCAATGTTTTCTCAAATCTCGTAATCTCTTGGTACTTCCTTAAAAGGGTCCATGTTGACAATTATCTTTTCATATCTTTTCTAGGTGATGGGTGTCTGGCAGATGTGTAATTCTTTTCTTTAGAATTGTTTTACGAGTTGTGCTGTAACTTACAACGGTGTCTATTTTAACAGGACCTAATTTGAATGGACTTTTTGGAAGGCAGTTCGGAACTACTGCTGGTTACTCCTACTCTGCTGCCAATAAGAACATGGCCGTGAATTGGGGAGAAAACACTTTGTATGATTATCTGCTCAACCCCAAGAAGGTGCGATTGGCATTTTCATTATGTTAGATATTTTGTGTTTATCATCGAGATATAAGGTTATTTGATGGCTCGACCATGCTGCATAATTTTTTTGAATCCTCCCTTGTGGGAATTGCATGGAAGTATACATATTGTAGTTCCCTTTGCTTTTCTACTATCTTATATTTCCTTTCAAGAAAATCTGCATGTTCTTTATATGCAATGCTGTTGATTGTTTCTACAGTACATACCTGGAACAAAGATGGTTTTCCCCGGATTGAAGAAGCCACATGAGCGCGCTGACCTCATTGCCTACCTGAAATCTGCTACTGCATGAGGAACCATTGACACACATTTTCCATTTTGTAGTCTGATAGGTGGCATGTTTTGCTATGCGGAAGAAGATAAACCATTGATTTAACAAATAAATAAATAATAAGTAGACCTCTTATGGTCTGACTCATTTGTTTCCCAGAAAACTGGGTCATAGTAAATTTTTTTGTTACCTGTTGGAGAAGAGGTAAAAAACTCTTGGCAGACAAGGCCAACTTTAATATCATAATTCTCTCAAGATTATGTTTTGGTGGTGTGCTGCTTTTCTTGGTCCTTTCTCTTCTTTTATTCTACGCAAATTTAAAAGTAAAATTTGATCCATTAGAGAGAAATATGTTTCTCCATAACCAGTAAGCAGGTATATACATTGATTGTCTGTCGTTACAAGTAAAAAAAAAACGCAAAAAAAAGTGGACTCTGGATGAAAGAACGTTGTTCTAGTTCATTGAGTTCCTTGGGCATAACCACAATCTGTTTTTCGGACATAATATATTCTCCATTAGGATAATGTACCTGAATACTTGGATAGTTGTAACACTTACTAGGTGGGATATTTGGATACCGGGTGAAGTTAGGCTAAGGCAAGGATCAACGTATAAAATTAAGGTCAGAGAGAACTCTTTTAGCTTAATAATGAAGGTTAGGGTCGATCAGAAATCTTACCTCTTACATGAGCGTCTTATTTGAAGTTGAGAATTTCTCTTTTGAAGTGACTTTGTGAGTCTCGTCTTTAGCCTAAGCGAGCCTTTTTTATTTTTCTGAATAGATAAGTGTATTATAGATATTGAATCAAGGAGGAGTTGTCAAATGTATTTACAAACTAGAAAAGTGCATCCCTTTCTATACTTAAAGGAATTCTATCAGTTCTATTAATGTACCAGTGACATTTGGGCCTCTGATAAGCTAGACTCAAGTTACATTAGAATTTATATTTGCAACTCGTTTTTTTTTTTATTGTTTTTTTCTTTCTACTCTTGCTTTTTTATGTTGTTTTTGTATCATATCAGTTGTAAAGGTAGTTAGATAATTTTTCAATATTTCTAGGATATTTGATTATATAAAAGTTTTTGTAAGTTAAAAAAACAACATTTTTTTTAGAGTATATAGACTTCCTTTTTATTTGAAACAAATTAACGCATGCAAGTTAGATTTTAACTTGATATTTTTTATTAAACTTATATTGGCTAACCCCTCTTTTGGAAGAAAAAATAATTATGATATTCAAGTAATATAAGAAATATTTAATGCTACAGATTGTTGTATGATGACATCAATGAAGTTCACTTATAAATAAAGATAGCATTTAAAATTAAATAATTAAAAGTCTTGATACAACGAAATACTTTAAATGTTTCTTCAATTACACCATACAAAAAGGAAAAGGAAAGTTAATGAAATTATTTGTTTTTCTTACTTTAATCTTTCATTTTCTTTAAAAATATTGTAGTTTGTTTTTCTTAATGAACTATTGTAATTTCTTAAACGTGTATGTAGTTTTAGTATTTCATGTTTATCTAACCATTTGTCCTTAATTATGTAAAACGTTGATTATCTCATCTTTTGTAAAGCATTTCAATGTCCAAAAAATGTGAAAAATGATTACTCTCGTTTTCAATTATTTATTATATTATTATTATTACTAGTATACATATTCGCGCGATGCGCGGATAATATAAATAATAATAACTAAAAAATATTATGCGTGACCAAAAAAAAAAAAAAAGAAAAAAAAAGACAATGCCGTATGGAAACTTCAAGTTCATCCCAAAAAGTACAAGAAATTTAAGCACAATCTTTAGTACTCTATGCAAGTGAATGGCTTGATTTTATCACACATAAGAAAAGCAAATACTCTTTAGAACATCACGAACAAATTTTGTCTTTTGCAACTCCATACTTCCTCTTCAATCGGAATCTAAGAAGTTGTGATTGGATTCCACTTTTCACACCAACTTTCATGAACTTTTTGGCTTTCTCTGCCATGGCTCTTTAGCCTAAAATTTCAGTCCAATCAATGAATTAATGTAATCATCAAACACCTAGAAACATTTGTCCAACAAATGAATTCATGTAATCATCAAAGGCCAAACTACGTCAGGTTTCTTTTAATAGCAAGTGTTACTTGTTTTGGGATAAAATGTAGTTAGAAGTGAATATAATACTTAAAAGTGTTTCCAACAATTGTGACTGCAGACCGGAACGAATAATAACAAAGAAATTATACAAACAACCCAAAAAACGTCAAGAAAATGCAAATTAGTACAAACAGTATGTGTCATTCAAACATTTACTTGTTGAAAAAACATTCATATCACGATCAACATCCTTTTATTACATGGGACTATTCTTGAAAAAACGCTCTTTAAAGCCAGAAAACTGATCTGAAATGAACATAAGCGAGAGTAAACAAAAACAAGGTACTGTGTCAAATCTAATACTGATCTATAGTTAGATAATGCAAAAGTTATCTATATTTAGAAATCAAGTAAATGTAAGTACGGAACCATCATCTATTTTATGAAATTAAGAAATTAAATTTTTGGATGTTTGTTATTTTCTGACATGTTTGTCTACGGTGAAATCGACGCAACACAGTCAATCAAAAGATTCCAACCAAATTAAATCTTCTGAATCCATAGACATATGCGTCCCAAAATCATAAACCCAAAGAAGTTTGCTGCATAGTCATGATTAAACAGAAAGAGGGCAACAATTGAGAAGAAAAAAGAGGAAGAATACTCAGATCTCAATTTCCAGAAGAATAGTCAGATCCCAGTTTCCTCTGCAATTCAGGTTAACCAAAAACTAAATCCTTTTTCATTATTTCTTCAAAATCGTAACTTTCCAATATAATTAAATTTGAATGACTCCGCGAAATTGCCAGCTTGTGAGGCCCTTGATAGATAGTGAATGCTGGATTGAGACCAAAAGAAAAGAAAAAAATGAGAAACCAATCTAATACCTTGATCATTTCTAGCAGTGAAAAATACCTTCCCTGTCAAGCATTCAGCTAGTCGCATACGGAGGCTTTGATTTCCCCTTGGGACTACCTTTTTTGTATTAACCACCTTCACAATAAGATGAAATTAGAAACATATCCATGAACTAATCATAAAAGAATTTGTATAGTACAAAAATTTCAAAATAAACCGAACAATTGGACTCCTTAGTTTGTGTTGGACTCCTTAGTTTGTGTTGGATATGGATAAGAGAACGTGGTTAGAAAATATAGTTTGAATTTTTTTATGTATTACAGAGGGTTTTCAGAAGATAACTGTCTCATTCCTATATTTTCGCCCCATAATGCACGAACAACAACTTAATTAAGACTTAATTTTTTAACTGTTGCATTTTTTTTTATATTTTGATTTTTATGATGGTGACTCTTGTCATCCTATCCTTCTTTTGCCTCTTCTATTCTATATAGATATCGAAGATAGATTATGATTTGGAGAGCTAACAATATTTCTTCAATTACTTTTTTCAAACAATTTTAACTATACATGAAAAATAATTTTTAATTAATAATTAAGCATGTACTAAGGTAGAAAGGGAATGTCACAATAACATTTTTACTTGTGTATAATAAATTTTATAGAAAAAAAAAAGATAATTTGAAACAAGTTTAATAATCATTTACACATAAAAGAAAGACTATAAACTTTTGGATCAATTTGAAATTGGGTTGAATTAATAGATCTTTTGTGGTGTCACTATCAGCTTTCCACATCATTCCTCCTCCTAACATTTAATTAGCCCATATACTTATTCAAATTTATCAAAATGGGTGAGAGCTTACAAGGTATTAGGGTAAAATGGAAAAAACATTTCATGTGAGGACTACAAAATTTTGAAATCCTTTCTTATAATAGTAGTAATTAGTATCATTAACATAGTTCTGTTTATACAAAAAATAAACAGTTCATTTTGATATTCCCAATACGCACTCCTTTGTTCTTAAAGCATCTAGCATTACTCTCCCTCTAGATTGTCCACCATTTACAACAAACAACGACAACAACATACCCAGTGTAATATATGTGGGATCTGAGAAGGGTGAGATGTACGCAGACTTTATCTCTATCTTTGCGGGGTAGAAAGTTATTTATGAGGAACCCTCGGCTCAAAGTAGCAAAGAAGAAAACAACAACAAAATAGCAAGTGTACAAAACAAGTGCAACAACAGATATCAATACACATTAGCGAAAAAAAGAAACTATGTGATACCTAAAAGTACGACAATACTAAAAGTACCACAACACTCAACTAACTACTAACCTTCTACCTTAATCCTTGACCTCCTTTCCTCCCTATCTAAGGTCACGTCCTTAGTCAACTGGAGCTGTGTCATGTCCTGTCTAATCACCTCCCCCAAGTTCTTCTTCAGTCTACCTCTACTTCTCCTAGCTCCTACTATAGCCAACTGTGACAGTTCACATTTTTTGCGGGCGGGGTTAGCGTTCGGAAAAAGCTACTTCGAAATCGTTGGTGCTCTTTCGGACTTTGTTTTAAAAGAGTCGCCACCTAATTTTTAGGAAATTAGGAAACCCAGTTTTGAAGGGTTTATTCATACGCCGTGAAAAATCCTTCTTAATCTAAAGTTGTAGGTAAGAATTCTGGCGATCCCCTAGGGAAGGTGTTAGGCACCCTAGTATTAAGGATTCGTACTATACGGTTGACCTTCGAATTCCAATGTGTGAGTATTTGCATGAACTGTTTACTTAGTGTTTATTTCCCGCAAAAGCCTGTCATGTTGCATATCATTTTTGAAAAGAATTGAATATATTCCCTTTACATATAGGGTATTTAGGTTCCGATTTATAATATCCATGTATAATTAGTTCCTTTTATATATAAGGATAACAGTTTTTATATAGAAAAGGATAAAAAGTTTATTTATTTTTTATAGTTTGGATGAATAGGTTTTATTCATGCTTTGCTCACACGTGGACTGGGTTAATCCGTTTAATACATTTCTAAAACATCCTTACCTAAAAAAAATTATAATCATGGGCATAAAAATTGGACCCTTTTTTGATTTTACAAGAAAGGGATTCTTGATATTTTTTGCACGTTTTATCCTTAAGAAAATGAATTGAATTTATGGTCCAATAACTTATGCATATATTCCCCTTTTAAAAATGTGCACGCTATATATATACTTATTTTTTATTTTAAATAAAGTCTCAGATTTATTTCAAGAGCAAAATTTTGACTTTGAAGTCCATTTGGTTTTTAGGCCCTAAAACACCTTACTTCATTTATTTAAAACGTAAGCCTTAGCCTAGAATTTTTCTAACCAAAGATTTAAAAGAATCAGATGGGCTTTAACCAAAAGAATGGTTTATGTTATTGGTTTCTTTTTTAAAGACAAAACTGCACGGGTTCTAGTCCAAAAATACCTTGTTGTAGCTATTAAATATGGGCCTCAGCCATGTTTTCTTACCTACAAATTTATACTAAAAAGAGTCAAGTGGATTCTTTAGCCCAAATAATAACTTTTGTCATTTTGTTTTTCAAAAGATCAAATTTAATGGGCTCTGGCCTCATTTGTTTTTTTTGAAATGTCTGATTTTTTTTAAGAAAGGACTCAGGTGGGCTCTGGCCCAAAATATCACATTTTTTATCAACTCAAAATCCAGAAAATGTATTTTAATAATTGAAAAGGATTTCTTGTCTAATTTTTACTCATCCTCTTAATTTGAACACTATGATATACTATCTTTTCTTTCCGAAAACCTCTTTAGTTTATTATTTATTAGGACAAACGCAGTTGCTTTCCATTTTTAATTTTCAAAATCATCCAGATTTTTCAAAAGATTTTTTTTGTAGCTAGAGTCAATCTAAACGACATATGCACCGTTTTGCCTAAGATGCCTAATTCGCAACCTAAATGATTCCAATAATGTTTGTGGTTTTTTTTTACAAATATGAATACAATACATGAAACACTTTAAGCAAATAAAGAAGGCATAAATATAAGGAAAATAAAATGGGGTGGATCAAATCCCAACCATTTTTACCCATGGTTGGGCCTTCGTGTCATTTTTACCCGTGACTGGGCCTTCAATATATTAGCTTCCCTTTCTCCTCTTTTTAGACTCAACGAACTTGAAAGAATTTCCCTATTGAGCCTTTGACCCAATAGGGTGGCTGGACCTTGGCCCGAGTGGCCATGCAGTAGAGAGGGGAAGGAAACAAAGACCTCGGTTAGTTTATATTTTACTGTTCTTATCATAGATATAACTATACACACATACATACACAATCTCCTATTCTTTTACAATTCCTACTCTATACACAAGTATACACATGTATAGGTAATATATCATATTTATTCACCAGCCCAAATAATGTGCATATGTATTTCCATGTCTCTAAACTCAAACCCCAAACCTAGGTGGTGGGAAGGCCAAGTCATCAGCCCATTTATTCCTGATGCTGCACAAGTTCAAGAGGTTTCATGAACCTCCGGAATGGTTGGTCACCAGGGGAAGGCTTAAACTAAGCCCCCCTCCCACCTAAACTGCCTCTCTCAACCAACAATAACCATGGAAGACACAGGTCCACATACACACACATGGCTTGGAATAAATAGGATAGGTCCAATATACATAGCTATAGAACAATTATAAGTTAACAGGAACAGATGAGAACAAGGAGAGAAGAGGTGGATATACTCATCAGGCAAGTTACCCTTATGACCTAAGACCAAGGCACCAAGTATGATTTAAATATGGAAAAAGAAAGTAATCTGTGTGGGCATAGTATGGCCAAGACTGAACTAAACCAAGTAATCACAACATAGACAATCACATAGGAGTAGTATAGTTCCTAACAATATTGATTCAAGTAGACATAACAAAGTGTAAAGGCACACAAGGATAGGGTAAACCGGCTTCAAGATAGGGTACAACACAACAGATTTGGCATTCATAGAGTACATGTAGAATTATTTAGACAAAATCTTCAAATGAGCCTATATGTCCTATGGACAACCCGACTAAAGGTTCTTGCCATTCTTTAGGAATCATATTCTCAAGTCTAGGTGATTCTCACAGAAAATACAGGAAGTAAACAGAAAAAAACCAATCTATAATTCTAACAGACATGATATGACAAATCCAAATAGGTGAAATCAGAGTTCTTTGTTTTGAAACAAACACAAGTAAGGTGTTGCATCACCTTCAGCACAGTTCAATTAAAGGGTAAGACACAAATAAACTGAAATTCAAATCAAGATGAATCTGCAAACAAGGCCAAGAGACTTTGAGTTCTAATGCTTCTATGTAATATATCCAATTTTGAGTACATCAACTTCACTTTCAGATACAACTTAAGCAAATAGCAAGGCCAAAAGTCCCATGGATGCACAAAAGACTCAATATTTAAAGTTCAGAGTTTTGCAACCCTTTTAGACCTTTTCTCCTGATCCTATTCTATTGCAAAGAGAACCAAGCTGATTTTAAAAGAAGATACACATGATTTAGACATGTTCATAAACAGTGGCCTACTCCTAGTTTTCATTTTTTCAAACTGTACAAGTATAGCATATCCTTAGCTGGTTTTTAATACTGCACAAAAGGGAAAACACATTTATCCAACATGACTTAAGTTCAGTTTTTATCTTCTACTTAGACTTTAGACTAATAAACTCAAGAACATATCTCACAGTGGGAAACATGATATATTATCTAAAGCATCACAAAGAAAGGGTCAAATATACCCCCAAGACACTGTATTGCCACTTTAAATGGATGCAACCCACTGATTTCCTTATTTTTAAGGTCTTACCATTACTTAGAAAAAGGGAGAAAACAAACCATCTCTCAAGCACAAATTGAAATCATATCAATGCACACAGAATTCACATAAAGATCTTAATTATGAACCCAACCTAACCAAATATTAAGGAATCTACCTTATTATATCATCCACATAAAACTTTCTTGCCTTGTTTTCAGAATAAACAGTATTCCTTTTGAAAGCCTTTTCCTCTTTCCAGTTTTACCACAATCTTTCAAATTACCACACATTATCTAGCCTAGTCAACCCATTTCTCTTAAGACATATCAGAGCAGACCAACATAATTCATTTAAGTCTATAGTCAAACCTTAAGACCAGGTTTATTAATCTGAGTGAACAATTAATAAAGGCACAAGAAATTCATTTTTAGGATCCTTTTAACTCTGCAAATGGCAAAGAGAATACCAAATGTGAAAATTTAGCAGGTTACACCCCATAGACTTATGAGGAATGCCATGACAATCTCTTATTTTGGGAAGAAAGATACTATAGGTTAAGTGATGCTTGACCCTTTCTCAATCTTCTCCTAAGATGTCTTTAAAAAACTTTCCCATTAATCAAGTGGTTTCAACCCACACATCTACACTTATGATTCTCTTTTATTACCCTTGAGCATATACCAAAAGAAAGACTTGACAATTCATATATTAAAACCAAACATTTCCTTAAGGTTTCAGCCACAGTTTCCTTTTTTTTTTCTTTCTTTTTATCCTCTTCTTTTATTCAGACTAGACTTATAAGATCTTTCCTACTTATTTCCATCTCTTAAGCCTAGACAATCAATGATCATAAGTTATTATCACCACATTCTTCACTCATGTACAAAGAAAATAAAACAGACCTCATGATTCAAAACAACAGTCTCAATCTCTAAACTGTTCAAGATTGGACCAAACATGACCAAACTACTTTATTCCAACCTTCCCTTAATATTTTGGACTTGTTAAGTTTGAACACTTAGGATCATCTATCAAACTAGGGCCTATACATGTATGAATATCAATACAGATGTAAGAGGGTATGGCATATCAGTCTACTTTCATAACAAATTTACTTCACTAGTTAGATAAGACAACTAATGAGGATAGGACTAACAATAGGAGATTAGAGATGTTGCACCTCCCGTTTTCATCGTAGTAGAACCTATGGTTTTCTAGTCGGGTATGCCTTTGGAATAGAGACTCGAGCCCGAGTTTGGAGGTAGAAAGTATCTTGCCCCGTGTACAAGGGTACCAGCAGGTATTCCTGGCAATTTGCAGGATTAGAAGTTGAGCGAATCAAATCGACGCGACCTGAACTGAATCTGATAAAATCTGCAAACACCAGTCATCATCGACGGGTCGTCGACATGGTCGACGGACCGTCGTTATGCGGCGTCGACAGGGTTTCACAGCCTTTCATCTGCAGGCGCAGGTTGACGGAGCAAGTCGACGGACCGTCGACGGGTCATCGACGGGTCATCGACCCACTCGTCGAACCGCACCGCTGTAGCTTTTTATTTTCAGGTATAAATCTAATATCCACGACTTTATTTCTCATTTTCCTCCATTCCAAATAAAAAAAACCCTAGTATTTTCTCTCCCAATATTTTTCATCATTATTAGTGGAGATTTGGTAAGATGCGAGCCCCGTAAACCCGTGCTTGTGAAAAAGAAGGTTGTTTCTAGGGTTTCTTCAAGGTTATGAAGCTTAGAAAGTTGGAGTTGAAGTGATTCTTGAAATCTTAGACCCCTCAAGGTATGTAAATGATTTATACCCTTGAATTTGGGTTTATTATCATGAGTTTTAGTGATTTTAAGTAGAGAGAGGATACTTATGGAAGTGGTAAGCTGATGAAGGGTAATATAGTGAATTGGGGTTATTTTAAGAGATGATTGGGAATGGATTTAAGAATATTTTGATATATATATATATATATATATATATATATATATATATATATATATATATATATATATATATATGTGTGTGTGTGTGTGTGTGTGTTGTCATTGTGTTGTGGGTATTGTGGTTGATGTTAGATTGGATGGGAAGTTGAAAGATTGTTGATTTTACAAGGGAAATGTTGTCCATAATTCGTTAAGCTCTATATGTATTTAAAGATGGTTAGTAAGCGAGGCAAATAGTCTAATTAAGGCCTATGTTATCTTAATTGTAGACTTGCAAGTTCGAGAGATAGAAGTTGGACGATTGGATATACTTCAAGGTATGTTAAGGCTATCCTTTCTTTCTTTGAGCATGATCCTATGATATGAGCCAACAAGCGAGTAAAAGAGCTTCCATATTGCTCTACTCTTAGAAGCATTAGAAGTACTTCAGTTTTTGATGTTCATGTACCTCGCTTATGAGTGTTCCTTCTGTTCATGGGTCCAGTTTTATGTAGCTAGTTCTATGTATACAGTTTATTCATGCATTACATTCATTATATATTTATGTACATTGACCCGTGACCAGAAGGTGTTATATACGCGAATATTAGATATATGTGGAGTATGATAAGAGAGATAGGCGTTATACATGCATTACCACTATGATGATATGAGAATCAGGCTGCACGTACCACAGCAATGTATATGATGATGGCCGCCGAGAGGCCGATATGATATGAGAAGAGAGACAGGCGTTATACACGCACATATATCAGAGGTTATATACGCACACACACACACACACACACACACACACACACACACACACACACACACACACACACACACATATATATATATATATATAGATGTATGACCTTCATTGATAGGTATGATCATGCATATTATGCGCCCACAGTGGCATTGTCAGTTACACAGATTTATGCAGATACATACAGATACTAGTTCATACAAGTACATGCAGATAGTCCTTTCAGCTTATGAGTTTAGATCTTATTCATGATTTTTGGATATATATGTTGTTCTTATGATTTACATACTCGGTATATTATCCGCACTGACTCCCCGTTGCTCGGGGGGCTGCGTTCATGCCCGCAGGTACAGGTAGACAGACAGGTGGTCCAGCTTAGTAGGACTTTTATCCAGCAGCGATCAGTGCACTCCATTTGATCCGGAGTTGCAGTCTATTTATGGTATGCTAGCTCTTTTGAGATGTATATGCACATGGGTATGACGGGGCCCTGTCCCGTCCTTTCTGCAACCTTTATTTCAGTAGAGGTCTGTAGACAGTTGTATGTATTAGTCAGATGATGTAACCTTGTCGGCTTCAATTCTTTTGTGTACAATATATATAGCAGCCTAGCTGGCTTGCACTGACTTTTCAGCATGTTTATGTATATACAAATTGTTCAGTGTTCATGATGTCGCCTATTTATGAGATCAGTTTAAGTCATGTATGGGCCCTAAACGTCCAGTAAGATTCAGATATGAGTATAGGGGTGTTTGGTCGCTAGAGGTCAGACACTCATCACGACTCATCGATTTGGGTCGTGACAGAAGTGGTATCATAGCAGTTCCGTCCTAGGGTTGTCTACAAACCGTGTCTCTTGTTTATGGGCGTGTTGTGAACCACACTGATAAACAATAGGCTATAGGACAATTAGGAAATTGTCATTCTTTCTCCTTCTTAGATTGTGTGATAGAGCCTTGTGTTAAGCGTTCGCTTTCTGATGAATTGTTCTGATTTCAGCGATGCCCCGCAAGAAAGCTATAGTTGCTCGGAAGGGATAGAGAGCGGTTTTAAGGCCACTAGCCGTACTCGGCAGGCCATGAGGGCCTAGGATGAGATTTAGAGTGAGGGGCCGCCTGAGACATTGCGTACCCCGCCCCCAGCACCTGTCCCAGTTCCTCAGCCAGATGTATCGGGCCAGGACGTGCGGGATGCTGTACAGTTATTGACCAGATTAGTAGCCGCCTAGGCTTAGCGGCAGGGAGTTGGTATTGACCAGTCAGACAGGGCCGGTAGTTCGAGGGTTGAGACCTTTCTTGAAAATGACATTAAACAACCCAGTCAGCCACTCCAAGCCTACCCTGCCTGCATTCTTCCAAAATTCCCAGGAATCTCATTAGGTCTGGTCGCTCTTCCCCTGCGCATCCTATGAACAGCTCCCTTAACCTCCTCAACCTTTATACTCCTACAATATCCAAAGTCGCGACGCCTATCCGAGTGCTCCAAGTCTCCCAATACAATGTCTCTGTCCCCTCCTTTGTTCAAAAGTTCATGAAAGTATGACTGTCATCTCTATCTAATGCGAGTTTCCTGTACTAACACTTGGCCATCCTCGTCCTTGATGCACTTCACTTGATCCAAGTCGTGTGCCTTCCTCTCTCTCGCCTTGGCGATCTTAAATAGCTTCTTATCCCCACCTCTGTCCTCTAGTTCTGCATAAAGGCGTTCAAAGGCTGCCGTTTTAGCCACCGAAACTGCCAACTTCGCCTCCTTTCTCGCCATCTTATACTTTTCCCTGTTCATCCACTTCTCTTCATCATCCTTGATATCTACCAACTTCACATATGCCTGCTTCTTTGCTTCTACCTTCCCTTGGACTTCTCCATTCCACCACCAATCCCCTCGGTGCCCACCACGGCGGCCTCGTGAGACCCCCAATACCTCTCTAGTTGCTTCCCTAATGCAACTGGTCGTCCTATCCCACATACTGCTCGCATCCCCCTTACTATCCCACGCTCCCATAACCATCAACTTCTCCCCCATCTCTAGGGCACTAGACAGAGTCAAATTCCCCCACCTAATCCTCGGTCGGTCATCCACGACCCTCTTCTTCTTCTTCTTCTTCTTCTTCTTCTTCCTTCTTATCTCCAAATCCATCACCAATAGCTTATGTTGGGTCGTAAGATTCTCACTCGGTATGACTTTGCAGTCCTTACAGAGGCCTTTATCATCTTTTCTAAGAAGCAAAAAGTCTATTTGCATCGCAGCCACCGAGCTACGGAAGGTTACCAAGTGCTCCTCCTTCTTCGAAAAACTCGAGTTGGCTACCACCCATCCAAAAGCTTTTGCGAAATCCTGGAGTGAGACTCCTCCACCATTCTTGTCCCCGAAGCCAAATCCTCCATGCACCTCATCATAACCCCTCGAAACAGACCCAATGTGCCCATTAATCTCCTCCTATGAATAACTTCTCAGTAGGCGGTATACTTACCACCACTTCGTCCAAGTCCTCCCAAAAGTGCCTTTTTACCTCCTCGACCAAATCCACTTGTGGCGCGTAGGCACTAATAATGTTCAAGGTGGACCCTCCAACGACTAACTTAATCGTCATCATCCTGTCATTAGTCCTCCTTACCTCTACCACCTGATCTCTAAGCTCACTATCTAATAAGATCCCTATCCAGTTCTTATACCTCGACTTGCCCGAGAACCAAAGCTTGTACCAGTCCACCTCCTTAGCTTTAGGTCCTACCCATTTAGTCTCTTGGACGCAAGCTATATTAATCCTCATCTTCTTAAGAATCTTAACTAACTCTATGGACTTTCCTGATAAAGTCCCAATATTCCAAGACCCTACTCTCAACCTAGAAGCTCCCTCAACCCCCTTAGCCCCCCAACCCTAGCCCTCGATCCCAACCGAGAACATGACCCTAGTTTACCTTCCCTCACCAAAGCCAGTAAAGCAAATATACGCTAGTGAAAGGTTAATCTAAGACAAACGAAGGATCAATACTAAAGCACAAGTTAGCAATAGTCTATAAGCAGTGAAATAGGTATTTAATTAGGTGGAGCAGGCAAAATTTATAAGGCTAAAAGACAGGAAATGGGCTATTGGAGGTACCAACTCCAAGTAAATAAAACCTGTTCATCACCGAGAAATCTCTGTTTGCCGCCAGAAATGCTGTTCTCTGCCGGAAAATACTGTTCACCGACCGGAATCACTGTTCACCGCCAGGAACTGCCGGAAAACTCGAGTACATGTGCAGAAACTGACCGGAAACCTACTGGTGGAGGATTTCCGGTCGCAAGGTAGAAGAGAAAGGAAAAGAGGAAAAACAAAGGAAGGAAAGAAAAGAGAGAACAGAGGAGAGAGAGAGAGATATGGCCGGTCGGAAGCGTATTACCAGTGGCGGTGGTCGCCGTCGCGGGTCACCGGTAGCCGTTTGGGGTGGCTTAGTTGGGGGGTGGGAGGGGTGGGGGTTGGGGGGGAGATGCAACTGACCGTTGGTGAGAGATGAGAGGAGAGAGACAACTGCATTCCAATCTCCTCTACATGTGGCGGTGTGGAAGAGCCCTCTGCCGGGGGCAAAATATCAGGAGCAATATGGGCATGGGCCCTGGTAACCCTCTGGGCCCGACTAGTCTCTCCCACAGCTGCTGCCTTGGCCTTTTGGGCCGCTGTCGCCTTTTTTGGAGGCATAACTGCAAATGTAACAATTCGTTAGGGAGGAGTCATCCTGATAACACAGCTCTATCGCACGATCTAAGACAGAAAGAAGGGTAGTATCCTAAATGCCCTGTAGCCTCCTGTTTATAGGTGTGGTGCACATCACACCGATAAACAAGACTCTACTAGACACGGTCTGTAGACATTCCGAGGACGAACCGCTCTGATACCACTTTTGTCACGACCCAACCCCGTAGGCCGTGACCAGTGCCCGATCTGGGCACTCAAACGCATTCTAGTATATGGCAGAAGCCGACAAGGCTTTATTTCAAATTTAGATAATTTCCAGAAAACTTTCGGCAGAGTTTCCTTTGTTTTACGGACTATCCCATATACCCTGCACGCAGAAAATACCAACAAAGGCCACACAGCGCCAACAAAGCAACATTTAAATATATGCGGACCGGCCGCGGCGGCGAATGGGATCGCCCAAACACAACATAAGTACACAACTGTACAGAAAGACCCCAACCCACACACATGTCCACAGACCTCTAAACAGACTGACAGAATCATATGACGGGACAGGGCCCCGCCGTACCCATGAACGAGAATATACATATATAGAAGTGACAGACTGTACCAAAAGATGGCCCTGAATAAAAGAGCGCTCCAAATGACAGAAAAGATATCCTAGCCGGACGGATCGGCAAACCTGTCGTCGGTACCTGCGCGGCATGAAAACGCAGCCCCCGAGGAAAGGGGGTCAGTACGAAATATGTACTGAATATGTAAAGCCTGAATTACAGAAACAAAATCATAACTGGTACTGAACGTACAGAAAGTGAGCAGAAAATCCAAAGTATCAAATACATATTTTCAAAACATGCAGAGTGTGTACAGAAACATATGTCATATCAAATCCGGCCCCTGCCAAGGGACTCGGCAGACAGAACGTGGCCACCCCCCCCGACGCTGGTGCCACAACACAGAAGGATCAGAATAGGGGCATAACCCCGTAGCATAATATGTCATATCAAATGGCCATAGCAAATCATATCAGAACAAGCGGACATGGCACATCATACTCCACAAACCCATGTACGCGCATACCTGCCCCCTCACATTGAGGCACGGCGAACAATGCAGAGGATCACGCTTGACAACATATCCTGGCCCGGGCTCAGTGTGGGAAACATTGGGGCATCCACGAGTGGAGTAGTGAGAGAATAATGCAATTAAAATATCATAAATGTTTCCATAGACTCGATGAGGCATATCAAAGACAACCGATCCAATGAAGTCGGAAGGGATCATAGTAAATGAGTTTCAGACATCATACTGAATTACAGAGTATAACCTTTCTGAAGTCGTTTCGAGTGTCAAAACAATTTATTAGACTTAATGGAATATTTAAAACAATGATGGTTAGGTAATTAGAATGGTAGTCAAAACATTTCTTTAAAAAAATCGCTCGAAATTAAGACTTAAGTACAATAAGGGCAAAACCGGGAATAGTGGGCCCACCTCGGAACAAGCAAGGCGGTGGGCTCAAATCACGCCCTTTAAGCTTATGGGGTCACCTATAGAGGTTCTACAGACGTTCTATAGCTTTCCAAGGAGTTTAGAGAAAGTTTGCATAATTTCCAAGAAAGCATACCAAAAGAGTTCAATCTTACTGGAAGAAAAAGTGATATTTTCACTTGCGGATTCCGATGGCCAGAAAATCTTCCGAGGCCCGAATCCGGCCCTAACACACTTAAGGCATGCCAAGAGAAGAATCGGGGTAGCTTTACATACCTTTTGAGCTTTTTAAGTCTATCCAAGCTCACTTCCCGTTTCGTCAAAAATCTGCAAATGGTCACATTTACCAATTATGAGTTATGGATGCCATAAATTCAATTTAATGCATATTTGCCTACCGAAATTTCGGCAGCACTTCCCCTATACATATAGCACCCCCGAGAATTCAACTCGGCTAAAAACCATCAACAACAACCATTAGAAACACAATATCCTTCAACTAGCCATCTTTTTAACAAAATGATATAACCTTCACCCCAACCTAAATCTTCAAACTAATATCGATGATTTCACATTCATTATCAATCAAGATCATCACAATATAGTTTTTGAAATATCTCATATCGTTTCCTCAAGTTATACACACGATATACATAATATACAACTTTCCGCCAAAGTCATAACTTGTTCAAAACATCAAATCTTTGGCATACATATTAATAACATGTTTCCAACTTCCAAATTCATCAATGATCAACACAACTAACAACCAAATGACTTCATTTTCCTAATGTCGGAAAATCATACTAAAACGACATAAGTTTCTACATTCCATTTCAATACAAACTCATATTATCCCATCTTCATTTACATTGAAAGCATCACAATAACACACTAAACAACTCAATTCATTTCCATTCCAAGTCCACATACCATACGGCCATATGCCTATTTTATCAACTTCAACTAAATTCATTCAACTTCCAATTCTAATATGCATTTCATCATAACCATAACTAGAATATAACATAAAATTCACTCATACATGTATACCACACATATACCTCACGGCTACAACCCCATATTCCAAACCCACTTTGCAACTTTCATTTTTCCATACAATCAACACATTTCTACATACTACAACACAAGCAAGACTTCACAACACAAGAATAAGGGATGAATTCTTACCTTATCCTCTAGCCTTCTTTACTTGAACAAGTGATCAAATTTGTTAGAACCCGTATTTTTGTACAGTGGAATAATCCGGATTTATTTATGATAAGCTAAGGACAAAATTATTTTGGGATACAAAGTCGGGATTCTTGACCTTCGAATTTATTTTGAGATATAAGTTGTGCATGAATTTATTGGTATGGAACAATTAGGAAAATTTGGGACCAAAAGTGAAAAATTGGAAGAAGAAAATCATCCACAACTTCCATGGTTGGCCCACACAATTTTGTGTCATCTTTTAATTGGGACAACACATTAATGTGGGCCAAGGGATATTGTACACTCTTTATATTAGATAAAAGATGACTTCTAGTCATTATTCTTCATTCACCACACTTGGAAAAAAAAGGGGCAAAGCTGAAAACCTCCAAGGAGGCTCACGGCCAGCAGCAACAAAGATCAACTTCCATTTCTTGTCCTCCAAAAATTATTTTGATGATGTAAACCCACTATATTGAGGTCCCTAAGTAGCGTGGAAGCATCGTTGGAGCGATCAACCCATTATTTTCATCTTTTGGAAACCCTAGGCTATTGGAAAGTTGAAGAAGGAAGGTAAACATTCATTATGTTTTTGTGTTATGAAGGTTATATTCATGTTGTAGTATCTTATAGTGGTTGGAAATCATGAAATATAGTATGATTGGAAGTGGGTTGTGTGATGGGTGTGCTAGCCGTGTAAATGGGTATTGTGATTGGGTTGTTGAATAAATTCCTTGTAGCATGTTAAATTGTTGTAGTGTGTAGGATGGCTAAGAATCATCAACATATGTATATGTGTAGTGTTGGTCGAAATGGGTCATATTATATGACAATGAACGAATGAATATCGCTTAATGTTTTAGTCATCGTCATTGTGAATTCTATGTTGGAAATGAATGTCTAATGACTCAAATTGATGTTGTAGTTGTTGTGAACTAATTTGGAGATCATTGTACATTTAATGTATTTTGTATATTGATGAAAATAGCATTGTTAGAATGTGAATTGTGGGTACAAATCATGATTCGAAAATGAAGGAAAGGTTATAGGGGTGTCTCGGGTTTAGGGGCTGAATTCGGCCAAGTTGGAGAAAAATTTGGATTGTTGGGAATGTTGTATGAATTGCTTAGAACGTCCTTAAATATTGTTGGTATGGGTTCGGGTTAGTATGTGAATGTATAAGCGTCGACGTTGGCTTGAATGCAAGTCATCAAAGTGAATTTATGTAAGTTGTTGAATGATGGAAAAGAAAGCTATTATTGTTGTATTGCTTTCCGGATTGGTTGTTGATGTTGCTAGGTTGGTTATTGTTGTTGTTGTTGATTATTTTGGCCGAGTTAAATTCTCGGGGTGGCCTATTTACAGGGGAAATGCTGCCCAAATTTCTGTAGAATTAAGGGTAAATTTGGAATTTAATGCCCAAAAAGTCTTTAGCTAATGTTTGGCATTTTATGGCTTGTTTGTAGACCTTGGGCAGCCCGAATCATAGGTTGGATTTAGCTTGAGTTTGGATCGTATTGGAGAGCGTTTGAGGTATGTAAAGTAATCCTCCTTCTTCGGCATGCCTTAGTTAAAATAGGCTATGATATAAGCCTCGAGGAAACTCTATTCTCACAATCCGAGCATGTTTATGAATCGCATTTGTTCTTTGGCATCCTTGCCTTGTCATGGCAAAACATTGATCCTTATGTTCTTGGAATCCATAATTTGTAAAGATTACATGAAAGCTGATTTTTGTTTTAAAGTTCATTCTTTAGCGATTTCAAAACTTCAAATGCCCATAATTTCCTCAGAAAAGCTCGGATTGCTTTGAAATTTTCGTAGGAGTTTGTATGATATAAAATGAGTATGTTTTTCATAGGCGGGCTCAGTTCGGGTCTATACTCGTCCGTGGGTCCCGCGACGCCCTTTATGTAAATTCGACAACTTTGAATCAAAAAGTAATAATTATCATTCCGATTTCGAATATGACTATTTTACTTATCCTTCGGATTTATAATAATGATTTTATGCATATGATTCCTCACTACTCCGCTCGTGCCTACTATGATATCGTTCGCCGGTTCCCGGGCCGGTTCTGTTGTCGTGCGCTTTTTGATACATTCCGGTGTTATGCTGTGTTTATGGTTCACCGTGCTCCTCGCTCGAGCGCCGGGTTCCACTTATGTTTGGCGTTATGCTGTGTTTGGCGTTATGCTGTGTTGTGATGTGTGACGGGGATTCGGAGATTTGAAACTTTCTGGTGTTATGCTGTGTTGTGGCGCCATCGACAGGCGGGCGACCACATTTTCCAGTGCCCTATGCATAATTTATACTTTGGAAATAAACATTTTGATATGTATTATTTTCTATATATCTGATTCGATTATTATTCAGATTTATTTCTGTACCTTCTGCTTTGCATACTCAGTACATGTTTCGTACTGACCCCCTTCTCCGGGGGCTGCGTTTCATGCCCGCAGGTACAGACGCACAGCCTGGTGATCCACTTGTTTAGGACACCCTTTCTGCTATTCGGAGTGCTCCTCTCTTTCCGGAGCTTATACTTTTGGTATATATATTTATTAGTGCATTTGTATATATTCGTTCATGGGTACGGCGGGGCCCTGTCCCGTCATATGATTCTGTCGGTCTGTTTAGAGGTCTGTGGACATGTTTGTGGGTTAGGGTCTTTCTGTATGAATGTATGTACATGTCGTTTGGGCGATCCCATACGCCGAGGCGGCCGGTCCGCATATGTTGTTTGGGCGACCCTATACGCCGAGGCGGCCGGTCCGCATATGTTTATATATTGCTTGGTTAGCCCTGTGTGGCTTTCGTTGGTATTTTCTGCGTGCAGGGTATATTGGATAGTCCGTAAAACAAAGAAAACTCTGCCAAAATTTTTCTGGAAATTACCTAAATTTGAAATAAAGCCTTGTCGGCTTCCGCCATATACTAGAATGAGTTGATAGAATTTGAGATAATATTTGATAGATGGGTTCGGGTGCCCAGATCGGGCATTAGTCACGGCCTACGGGGTTGGGTCGTGACAGAAGTGGTATCAGAGCGGTTTGTCCTCGGAGTGTCCACATATCGTGTCTAGTAGAGTCTTGTTTATCGGTGTGTTGTGCACCACATCTATAAACAGGAGGCTACAGGACATTTAGGATGTTGTCTTTTCTTCTGATCTTAGATCGTGCGATAGAACTGTGCTATTAGGATGATTCTGTTTTGATTTGTTGTTGTTTTTCTTTCAGTGATGCCTCCGAAAAAGGCGACGGCCGCCCAGAAGAAAAAGGGCATAGTAGGAGAGACCAGCCGGGCTCAGAAGGGTACTCGGACCCTTGCTCAGATGATGCGTGATATTACGTCCCGGCCAGCCGACTCTGCTACGTCTTCATCGTCAGAGGAGTCTGGAGCAGCTTCACCATTAGCTCCAGGGGCTTCAGCTCCCGTGCCTCCAGCTCCTCAACAAGGGGCGGAGGACAGGACACTGAGAGAGGCTGTGCAGTTATTGACCACTCTGGTAGCGGGACAGGCTCGCAGACGCGGGCGGAGAGATGATGATGATGACGATAGGCGTGACAGCCTGAGGGTTCGAGAATTTCTATTATGTGGCCCTCCAGAGTTTTACGGGTCTAAGCCCGACGAGGACCCCCATGACTTTATTCGGGGGATGCGGCGCTCACTAGATTTGGTCAGGGCTTCAGAGACTGATTCTGTTGAGTTGGCTTCGCATAGACTACGGGATGTTGCTGCTCACTGGTATGAGTCCTGGGAGCTATCCAGGGGTGAGGGTGCTACCCCAGCTACTTGGGACGAGTTCGTGACTGCTTTCACTCACCACTTTTTGCCCCCAGAGTTACGGCGGGCGCGGGTTGACCGATTTTTGCATCTGCAGCAGAGGGGTCGGAGCGTCCGTGAGTATAATATGGAGTTTGATTCTTTGGCCCGGTATGCACCTGCCATAGTAGCAGATATGGCCGATCGGATGCACAGATACGTGATGGGGTTAGACCGTTATTTAATTGATGGCTGTATGGCGGTGGCATTGCAGGCAGACATGGATATTGCCCGACTACAGGCTTATGCCCTGGGTATGGAGGACCGACATAGAGCTGATTATTCTAGCAGAGATCGGGACAGGAGGTCGCCCAAGAGGGCCAGATTCGCAGGTTATTCTGGAGATTCTCGAGGCGGACAGCCTCAGCAGCAGCAGTCAGGCAGACATCCTCCTCCGTCAGGCCGGGGTACACCCCCACAGTTTACCGGCAGGAGATCTGAGGGTGTCGGGTATTCAGGGGCAGGCCCGAGCTCCAGGGCTTCAGGTTCACAGTTGAACAGAGGTTCCAGCAGTTAGATGAGGCCACCCAGACCTTTGTGTTCCTACTGTGGGAGACAGCACCCGGGAGAGTGTTTCCGAGCTACGGGTGCATGCTTTGTGTGCGGCCGTCAGGGCCATCAGATGAGAGACTGTCCGGCTAGAGGTGGTACAGGCAGTTCAGCTCAGTCTACCGGGTCAGCCGGTGGTTCATCTTCAGCTTCGGTGGCGATGCGCCCTGCGGGGCGAGGTACTCCAGCACCAGCAGGCCGCGGCAGGGGTCGTGGCGGAGCTTCGGGTTCTAGCGGTCCTTCGAACAACATTTATGCCTTAGCCAGCAGACAGGACCAGGAGGCTTCGCCTAATGTCGTCACAGGTATATTACTGGTTTTCTCTCGTGATGTGTATGCATTGATTGATCCTGGTTCTACATTATCATTTATATCTCCACTCGTTGCTGATAAAATTGGGATAGAATCCGAACCGATAGAGCCTTTTGAGGTAGCTACACCAGTAGGGGATTCTGTTATAGCCAGTCAGATTTATAGAGATTGTTCCGTGATTATCTGTGGCCGTTGCACTAAGGCGGATTTGGTAGAGTTAGATATGATCGAGTTTGACGTGATTATGGGTATGGATTGGCTAGCTTCTTGCTATGCTAATGTTGATTGTCAAAAGAAGATAGTCCGATTCCAATTCCCAGGGGAGCCAGTTATAGAGTGGGAAGGTAATACAGTATCGCCGAGGGGTAAGTTTATTTCATACCTCAAGGCTGAGAAAATGATCAGAAAGGGGTATATTTATCATCTGGTCCGTGTTCATGATTTAGAGGTAGAGGCACCGACTCTTCAGTCAGTCCCAGTGGTTAATGAATTTGTAGATTTATTCCCAGATGAGCTTCCGGGTCTACCTCCCGAACGGGAGATAGAGTTTGCTATTGATCTGTTGCCAGACACTCAGCCTATCTCTATTCCTCCGTACAGAATGGCACCTGCAGAATTAAAAGAATTGAAAGAGCAGCTGAGAGATTTATTGGAGAAGGGTTTCATTCGGCCTAGTGCGTCACCCTGGGGAGCTCCAGTATTATTTGTGAGGAAGAAAGACGGCTCGCTGCGGATGTGCATTGATTATCGGCAGTTGAATAAGGTAACCATCAAGAATAAATATCCCCTCCCCAGGATTGATGATTTGTTTGATCAGCTGCAGGGTGCCAGGTACTTCTCGAAGATAGACCTGCGATCGGGTTACCATCAGGTACGGGTACGAGAGGCTGATATTCCCAAGACAGCATTCAGGACCCGATATGGGCACTATGAGTTCAGAGTTATGTCTTTTGGGCTGACAAATGCCCCATCAGTATTGATGGACCTGATGAATCGGGTATTCAGACCGTTCTTGGATATGTTTGTGATCGTATTTATCGATGATATTCTGGTTTATTCTCGGTCAGAAGAAGAGCATGCGGACCATTTGAGGACGGTACTTGGCACACTTCGGCACCAGGAATTATATGCTAAATTTTCTAAGTGTGAATTCTGGTTATCTTCAGTGGCATTTCTGGGACATATTATTGGGGCTGATGGCGTCCGGGTGGATACCCAGAAGATCGAGGCCGTAAAGAATTGGCCTAGACCTACGACGCCGACAGAGGTGCGTAGCTTTCTGGGATTGGCTGGTTATTATCGGAGATTCGTGGAGAAGTTTGCTTCCATTTCAGCGCCTTTGACAAGGCTGACTCAGAAGGGAGCTAAGTTTCAGTGGTCAGATGCTTGCGAGCGTAGCTTCCAGTTGCTGAAAGAGAAGTTGACTACGGCTCCAGTCCTGACTCTTCCGGAGGGTCCAGATGGGTATGTGATTTATTGTGATGCCTCTGGTATTGGTTTGGGATGTGTGTTGATGCAGCACGGCAGGGTGATAGCTTATGCTTCCCGGCAGCTCAGAAAACATGAAAAGAATTATCCTACTCACGATTTGGAGCTGGCCGCGGTCGTTCATGCTTTGAAGATGTGGAGACATTATTTATATGGGGTTCACGTTGACATTTATACAGATCATAAGAGCCTTCAGTACATCTTTAGGCAAAAGGAGCTGAACTTGCGGCAGCGGAGGTGGTTAGAGTTGCTGAAAGATTATGATGTTGACATTCTCTACCATCCTGGGAAAGCTAATGTTGTGGCGGATGCACTCAGCCGCAAGTCTATGGGCAGCCTAGCAAACGTGCCATCAGAGAGTAAAGAAATGGTTCGCGATATTCATCAGTTGGCTAGTCTTGGAGTTCGCTTGGCTGATTCTGGAGATGTTGGGGTTTCTGTTCGAGGTATTGCTGAGTCCTCTATTACAGAAGATATTAAGCGGCATCAGTATGAGGATCCTATTCTGGCAAAGTACAGAGACGCAGCGCTGGCACAGGAGAAGACTCCGTTTGAGATTTCACCTAATGGAGTGTTATTTCACAGAGGCAGATTGTGTGTACCTGACGTTGCAGGGTTGCGGCGACAGGTTATGGGCGAGGCACATTACGCCCGATATTCTGTTCACCCAGGGTCGACGAAGATGTACCATGATATCAGATGCCTATATTGGTGGGACGGTATGAAAAGAGATATAGCAGAGTTCGTTGCTCAGTGTCCAAATTGCCAGCAGGTTAAGATTGAGCACCAGAAGCCCGGTGGGCTATTGCAGGAGATGGAGATACCGACGTGGAAGTGGGAGATCATTAATATGGACTTTATTACAGGTCTACCTCGCACTCCACGGAGGTATGATTCTATTTGGGTTATTGTTGATCGGCTGACGAAATCAGCCCATTTTCTTCCGGTTCGGACCACCTATTCAGCTGAGGATTATGCCAGGCTTTATGTCAGGGAGATTGTACGACTTCATGGAGTTCCTGTGTCTGTTATTTCCGATAGAGGTGCCCAGTTTACAGCTAAGTTCTGGAGATCGTTTCAGGAGGGATTGGGGACCCAGGTGAGCCTGAGTACAGCCTTCCATCCCCAGTCCGACGGACAGGCCGAGCGAACTATTCAGACATTGGAAGATATGTTGCGTGCCTGTGCTATTGATTTCAGGGGTAGCTGGGACGATCATTTACCGCTTGTTGAGTTTGCGTATAATAACAGCTACCACTCCAGTATTCAGATGGCACCATATGAGGCTTTGTATGGCAGGAAGTGTAGATCACCGATCGGTTGGTTTGATGTTGGGGAGGCTGAGTTGATTGGCCCAGATGTGGTCCAGCAGGCCGTGGATAAGGTGAAACTTATTCGAGAAAGATTGTTGGCAGCCCAGAGCCGACAGAAATCTTATGCCGATAAGCGACGTCGACCGTTAGAGTTTTAGATTGGCGATTGGGTGTTTCTGAAAGTATCACCGATGAAAGGTGTTATGCGATTTGGCAAGAAAGGAAAGCTCAGTCCGAGATATATTGGGCCCTATCTGATTATTCGCAAAATAGGCAAGGTGGCCTACGAATTGGATTTGCCAGCTGACTTGGGAGCGGTACACCCGGTATTTCATGTTTCTATGCTTCGTAAGTGTATTGGTGACCCTTCCAGAGTCTTTCCTGTAGAGGACATTCAGGTCACAGAGGAGCTATCTTATGAGGAGCAGCCTATAGCCATATTGGATCGCCAGGTAAAAAGGTTGCGGAACAAAGATATGGCTTCTGTTAAAGTGCTGTGGCGGAATAATAACCGAGAGGAAATGACCTGGGAAGCTGAGGAGCATATGAAGAAGAAGTATCCTCATTTATTTTCAGAGCCTACAGGTAATCCAATTCTCTATTTGACTATGTTGTTTGATAAATGAATCGTTGATCAATGATTGTATTGTTGTGATAGTTAGTAAGGAAACTCCCCCAAATTGTTGTATGACCGGTAAGGTTAATCTGACATTCGAGGACGAATGTTCTAAAGGGGGGGAGGATGTTAGAACCCGTATTTTTGTACAGTGGAATAATCCGGATTTATTTATGATAAGCTAAGGACAAAATTATTTTGGGATACAAAGTCGGGATTCTTGACCTTCGAATTTATTTTGAGATATAAGTTGTGCATGAATTTATTGGTATGGAACAATTAGGAAAATTTGGGACCAAAAGTGAAAAATTGGAAGAAGAAAATCATCCACAACTTCCATGGTTGGCCCACACAATTTTGTGTCATCTTTTAATTGGGACAACACATTAATGTGGGCCAAGGGATATTGTACACTCTTTATATTAGCTAAAAGATGACTTCTAGTCATTATTCTTCATTCACCACACTTGAAAAAAAAAGGGGCAAAGCTGAAAACCTCCAAGGAGGCTCACGGCCAGCAGCAACAAAGATCAACTTCCATTTCTTGTCCTCCAAAAATTATTTTTATGATGTAAACCCACTATATTGAGGTCCCTAAGTAGCGTGGAAGCATCGTTGGAGCGATCAACCCATTATTTTCATCTTTTGGAAACCCTAGGCTATTGGAAAGTTGAAGAAGGAAGGTAAGCATTCATTATGTTTTTGTGTTATGAAGGTTATATTCATGTTGTAGTATCTTATAGTGGTTGGAAATCATGAAATATAGTATGATTGGAAGTGGGTTGTGTGATGGATGTGCTAGCCGTGTAAATGGGTATTGTGATTGGGTTGTTGAATAAATTCCTTGTAGCATGTTAAATTGTTGTAGTGTGTAGGATGGCTAAGAATCATCAACATATGTATATGTGTAGTGTTGGTCGAAATGGGTCATATTATATGACAATGAACGAATGAATATCGCTTAATGTTTTAGTCATCGTCATTGTGAATTCTATGTTGGAAATGAATGTCTAATGACTCAAATTGATGTTGTAGTTGTTGTGAACTGATTTGGAGATCATTGTACATTTAATGTATTTTGTATATTGATGAAAATAGCATTGTTAGAATGTGAATTGTGGGTACAAATCATGATTCGAAAATGAAGGAAAGGTTATAGGGGTGTCTCGGGTTTAGGGGCTGAATTCGGCCAAGTTGGAGAAAAAATTGGATTGTTGGGAATGTTGTATGAATTGCTTAGAACGTCCTTAAATATTTTTGGTATGGGTTCGGGTTAGTATGTGAATGTATAAGCGTCGACGTTGGCTTGAATGCAAGTCATCAAAGTGAATTTATGTAAGTTGTTGAATGATGGAAAAGAAAGCTATTATTGTTGTATTGCTTTCCGGATTGGTTGTTGATGTTGCTAGGTTGGTTATTGTTGTTGTTGTTGATTATTTTGGCCGAGTTAAATTCTCGGGGTGCCTATTTACAGGGGAAATGCTGCCCAAATTTCTGTAGAATTAAGGGCAAATTTGGAATTTAATGCCCAAAAAGTCTTTAGCTAATGTTTGGCATTTTATGGCTTGTTTGTAGACCTTGGGCAGCCCGAATCATAGGTTGGATTTAGCTTGAGTTTGGATCGTATTGGAGAGCGTTTGAGGTATGTAAAGTAATCCTCCTTCTTCGGCATGCCTTAGTTAAAATAGGCTATGATATAAGCCTCGAGGAAACTCTATTCTCACAATCCGAGCATGTTTATGAATCGCATTTGTTCTTTGGCATCCTTGCCTTGTCATGGCAAAACATTGATCCTTATGTTCTTGGAATCCATAATTTGTAAAGATTACATGAAAGCTGATTTTTGTTTTAAAGTTCATTCTTTAGCGATTTCAAAACTTCAAATGCCCATAATTTCCTCAGAAAAGCTCGGATTGCTTTGAAATTTTCGTAGGAGTTTGTATGATATAAAATGAGTATGTTTTTCATAGGCGGGCTCAGTTCGGGTCTATACTCGTACGTGGGTCCCGCGACGCCCTTTATGTAAATTCGACAACTTTGAATCAAAAAGTGATAATTATCATTCCGATTTCGAATATGACTATTTTACTTATCCTTCGGATTTATAATAATGATTTTATGCATATGATTCCTCACTACTCCGCTCGTGCCTACTATGATATCGTTCGCCGGTTCCCGGGCCGGTTCTGTTGTCGTGCGCTTTTTGATACATTCCGGTGTTATGCTGTGTTTATGGTTCACCGTGCTCCTCGCTCGAGGGCCGGGTTCCACTTATGTTTGGCGTTATGCTGTGTTTGGCGTTATGCTGTGTTGTGATGTGTGACGGGGATTCGGAGATTTGAAACTTTCTGGTGTTATGCTGTGTTGTGGCGCCATCGACAGGCGGGCGACCACATTTTCCAGTGCCCTATGCATAATTTATACTTTGGAAATAAACATTTTGATATGTATTATTTTCTATATATCTGATTCGATTATTATTCAGATTTATTTCTGTACCTTCTGCTTTGCATACTCAGTACATGTTTCGTACTGACCCCCTTCTCCGGGGGCTGCGTTTCATGCCCGCAGGTACAGACGCACAGCCTGGTGATCCACTTGTTTAGGACACCCTTTCTGCTATTCGGAGTGCTCCTCTCTTTCCGGAGCTTATACTTTTGGTATATATATTTATTAGTGCATTTGTATATATTCGTTCATGGGTACGGCGGGGCCCTGTCCCGTCATATGATTCTGTCGGTCTGTTTAGAGGTCTGTGGACATGTTTGTGGGTTAGGGTCTTTCTGTATGAATGTATGTACATGTCGTTTGGGCGATCCCATACGCCGAGGCGGCCGGTCCGCATATGTTGTTTGGGCGACCCTATACGCCGAGGCGGCCGGTCCGCATATGTTTATATATTGCTTGGTTAGCCCTGTGTGGCTTTCGTTGGTATTTTCTGCGTGCAGGGTATATTGGATAGTCCGTAAAACAAAGAAAACTCTGCCAAAATTTTTCTGGAAATTACCTAAATTTGAAATAAAGCCTTGTCGGCTTCCGCCATATACTAGAATGAGTTGATAGAATTTGAGATAATATTTAATAGATGGGTTCGGGTGCCCAGATCGGGCATTAGTCATGGCCTACGGGGTTGGGTCGTGACAAAATTGAGGAACCAAGTGCTTCTTCCTCCAAGATAACTACACCAAGTTGAAGAGGCTACCCAATTTAGTAGGAAAACCACAAAATATAAATTTTTGATGCAAGATTTTTGGTGGCTAATTTTTGAAACCCTCTTCTCTTCTTTCTTTCTTATTTTGCTTTGTTTTTCTTGTCTTCTAAGTGCTAGAATTATCTTAGTCTTTATCCAAGTCTATGCTTGTTGATCACATGACTAAGCACATGATCAACTAAGTGGGCTTGGGCCAAGACCAAGAGCTTGGCCGGCCACTCCTCTCCAAGTTGGGCCTTGCTTTTCATTTTTTTTTTGAGCCCAATTGGTCAAAATTCTTATTTTGCAATTCCCGAAACTAATTTCCAAAATTCCAAAGTTGCCCTTATTCTCCCTCGACACTTCCACATTAATATTCTTTCACAAACAACTCATGTGCTAGTTGTAATCAATTATGACCTTATTTCATACAAGTCAAGATTATTTCAAATTTTCCAAATGTGCAAAAACACGGGATATAACATTCTCCCCCCCTTTAGAACATTCGTCCTCGAATGTTAAATTAATCTTATAGGGTTTGAAATGGCTTCGGGGGAGTTTCTGTTTATAGACAGCACATATGGTACACATTCATAACTGAATATAATTAAGCAAGGATTTTTAAATTACCTGAGGGCATAGGAAACAAATGAGGATATTTCTTCTTCATTTCCTCTTCGGCCTCCCAGGTCATTTCCTCTCTATTATTGTTCCGCCACAACACCTTAACAGAGGCTACATCTTTGTTCCGGAGCTTTCTTACCTGGCGGTCTAGAATGGCTACGGGCTGCTCCTCGTAAGATAACTGCTCCGTCACCTGAATATCATCTGCAGGAAATATTCTGGAGGGATCACCGATGCATTTGCGGAGCATAGATAAATGGAATACCGGATGTACCGCCTCCAAATCAGATGGCAGATCTAGCTCATAGGCGACATTTCCAATTTTCTGCACAATCAGATAAGGCCCAATATAACGCGGACTAAGCTTACCCTTTCTGCCGAACCGCATTACGCCTTTCATAGGCGATACCTTTAGAAATACCCAATCACCAACTTGGAACTCCAAAGGACTACGCCGTTTATCATCGTATGATTTCTGTCGACTCTGGGCTGCCAATAGTCGCTCTCGGATAAGTTTCACCTTATCAACGACCTGCTGGATCATATCTGGGCCAATTAACTCTGTCTCGCCAATATCAAACCAGCCGATAGGTGACCTGCATTTCCTGCCATACAAAGCCTCGTACGGAGCCATCTGTATGCTGGAATGGTAACTGTTATTATAAGCAAATTCGATCAATGGCAAGTGATCATCCCAGCTACCTCTGAAATCAATAACACATGCCCGCAACATATCTTCAAGCGTTTGGATGGTGCGCTCGGCCTGTCCGTCACTCTGAGGGTGAAAAGCTGTGCTCAGGCTCAGCTGAGTCCCTAATCCTTCCTGAAAAGATCTCCAGAAGTTCGCTGTGAACTGAGCACCTCTGTCAGTGATAATAGATATAGGAACTCCATGAAGTCGCACAATTTCTTTAATATAAAGCCTGGCATAATCCTCAGCTGAATAAGTAGTTTTGATGGGGAGAAAATGGGCTGATTTTGTCAGCCTATCAACAATAACCCAGATGGAATCATACTTCCGTGGAGTGCGAGGCAAACCTTTAATGAAGTCCATATTAATGATCTCCCACTTCCACGTCGGAATTTCCATTTCCTGCAACAGTCCACCCGGTTTCTGATGTTCAATTTTGACCTGCTGACAATTTGGACACCGGGCGACGAACTCTGCGATATCCCGTTTCATACCATCCCACCAGTATAGGCATCTAAGATCATGGTACATCTTCGTAGACCCAGGATGAACAGAATAGCGAGCATAATGTGCCTCACTCATAACCTGCTACCGAAGGCCTGTAACATCAGGTACACATAACCTGCCCCTGTATAATAAAGTGTCGTCCGGTGTAACCTCGAACGGAGTCTTTTCCTTATCATAGGATGTGTCTCTGTACCGAGCTAAAACAGGATCTTCGTATTGATGACGCTAAATATCCTCTTTAATAGATGATTCAGAAATCCCTCGGACAAAAATCCGCGTATCTCCAGAATCGGCCAGACGAACCCCAAGACTAGCCAACTGCTGAATATCACGGGCTATCTCTCTCCTGTCTGGCTGTAAATCTGCCAAGCTGCCCATAAATTTTTGGCTGAGCGCATCTGCAACAACATTAGCCTTGCCCGGGTGATACAGAATATCCACATCATAATCTTTTAGGAGCTCCAGCCACCTCCGTTGCCTCAAATTAAGCTCTTTCTGCCTAAAAATATACTGGAGACTCTTATGATCTGTATAGATATCAACATTGACGCCATATAAATAATGTCTCCATATCTTCAGAGCATGAATCACCGCTGCAAGCTCCAGATCGTGGGTAGGATAATTCCTTTCATGCTTTTTCAGCTGCCGAGAAGCATAAGCTATAACTCTGCCGTGCTGCATCAGTACACAGCCCAATCCCACGCCAGAAGCATCACAGTAAATAACATATCCATCGGGTCCCTATGGAAGAGTCAGAACTGGGGCCGTAGTCAGCTTCTCTTTCAGCAATTGGAAGCTTCGTTCACAAGCATCAGTCCACTGGAACTTAGCTCCCTTCTGAGTTAGTCTTGTCAAAGGCGCTGAAATCGAAGCAAACTTTTCCACAAATCTTCTGTAATAGCCTGCTAACCCCAGAAAACTACGTACCTCTGTGGGCGTCGTGGGTCTGGGCCAATTCTTCACGGCCTCAATCTTCTGTGTATCCACCCGGACACCATCAGCTGCAATAATATGCCCCAGGAATGCCACTGAAGCCAGCCAGAATTCACATTTAAAAAATTTTGCATATAATTTCTGATGCCGAAGTACCCCAAGTACCGCTCTCAGATGATCTGCGTGCTCTGCCTCGGACCGAGAATAAACCAGAATATCATCGATAAATACAATTACGAACATATCCAGGAATGGCCTGAATACCCGGTTCATTAGATCCATGAATACTGCAGGAGCATTAGTTAACCCAAATGACATAACTCTGAATTCATAATGCCCATATCTGGTCCGGAATGCTGTCTTAGGAATATCGGCCTCTCGTACCCGTACCTGATGATAGCCTGACCGAAGGTCTATCTTCGAAAAATATTTGGCGCCCTGCAACTGATCAAACAAATCATCAATTCTGGGGAGGGGGTATTTATTCTTTATGGTTACCTTATTCAGCTGCCGATAATCAATACACATACGCAGCGACCCGTCTTTCTTACGCACAAATAATACCGGGGCTCCCCAAGGCGAAGTACTGGGTCTGATAAAGCCCTTTTCTAATAGATCCTACAACTGCTCCTTCAATTCTTTCAATTCTGCCGGTGCCATTCTGTACGGGGGAATAGATATAGGCTGAGTATCTGGAAGCAAATCAATAGTAAAATCTATCTCCCGCTCTGGAGGAAGGCCTGGAAGCTCATCTGGGAACACATCTGGAAATTCATTAACCACGGGAACTGACTGAAGGGTCGGCGTTTCTGCTGTCAAGTCTTGTACCCGAACCAGATGATAAATATAACCTTTTTTGATCATTTTCTTCGCCTTAAGGTATGAAATAAACTTACCTTTCGGCGATGCTGTATTACCGGCCCACTCTATAACTGGCTCCCCAGGAAACTGGAAACGAACTACCTTATTTTGGCAGTCAACATTAGCATAACAGGAGGCTAGCCAGTCCATACCCATAATAACATCGAACTCGATCATATCTAACTCCACCAGATCTGCCTTAGTGTCACGGCCACATACAATTACAGAACAATCCTTATATACCTGTTTTGCTACAATAAAGTCCCCAATCGGTGTGGCTACCTCAAATGGCTCTATAGGTTCAGACGTTATACCAATTTTACTAGCAACCAGAGGCGAAATATATGACAAAGTCGAACCTGGATCAATCAATGCATACACAGACCGAGAGAAGACCAATAATGTACCTGTGACGACATTAGGCGATGCCTCCTGGTCCTGGCGGCTAGACAAAGCATAAATGCGGTTCGAAGGACCGCCAGTACCAGAAGCTCCACCACGGCCTCTGCCGCGACCCGCCGGTGCTGATGTACCCGGCCCTGTAGGGCGCATAGCCACTGACAAAGATGATGACCCGGCGGCTGATCCGGTAGGCTGCGCTGCACCACCCGAACTACCCTTATACGGGAAATCTCTCACAGAATGGCCCTGACGGCCACAAGAAAAGCATGCACCGGTGGCTCTGTAGCACTCTCCAGGATGGTATCTGCCACAATAAGAACACTGAGGCCTAGGTGGCCTCGTCTGACCAGAACCCCTGTCTGTCCGCGAACCTCAAGCCCTGGAGCTCTGACCTGCTCCTGAATAACCTGGGCTATCAAATCTGCGACCTGTAGGCTGTGGAGGTGCGCTCTGTGCCGGCTGGGATGGATATCTGCTAGGCTGCTGCGGCTGCTGAGGCTGTCTGCCCCGGAAATCTGCAGAATACCCGGATGATCTGGCCCTCTTGGGTTGTCTCCGATCCTGACTCCTATCGGGCTGATGGCCCCTGTGCCGGTCCTCCATGCCCTGGGCGTGCGCCTGAATCCGGGCAATATCCATATCGGGCTGAGCGGCCAATACCAAGCAACTGTCGACAAAATACCGATCCAGCCCCATAATATACCTGTGCATCCTGTCGGCCATAGTAGCTACCACAGGAGGTGCGTATCGGGTTCTTGAATTTTTTTTGTTCGACATAGTCTTAGGAGATGAAGTGACTTTCAGTTTTGAAGATGGGTTCCTTGTTCTTGAATTTTTTTTGTGTGAAATCTTAACGGTTAAACCGATAACCGAACCGATAACAAACAACAACCGATTAACTGATAACCCATTAACCGATATCTTAACGGTTCTTTAATGGTTTAACATGTCTACAAACCGATAACCGATAAGTTGAACCGATAACATTGAAACCCGAACCGAACCGACCGATATACCGCCCTAGCTGGGAGGGTGTTTGACCCTGAAGTTGCAAAAAAATCTGAAATGAAAGAACTGATTGAAATTGTTGAATTTCAGGGATGGAGTCATCTCTTTGCTCCACCTGTACCGAGTGTGTATGAGGAACAAGTCTCTGAATTCTATGCAAATCTCTGCTACTCCGATGATCTCAGTACTCTCATTGCATCAGTTAGTGGGACTAAATTTGTGTTGGAGGAAAAGATATTGGGAGATATTCTGAAAGATCCTACTAAAGGGTAGAGAACCATAAATGGAAAGGCAGAAGCTTCAAGGGGCTTCAAGGTTATGATGGTCAAAAATGGGGTAAGGGATGCCGAGTCAAGGGCTAGCCTTTTAAAGAAAGAGTTGAAAGGAGAATTTCAGCTCATGTTCGAAATGGTGAACAAAGTCCTGCTTCCAAGAAAATAGGGTCGCACCAAGACCTCTATCAAAGATCTGGTGAAGAGGCACTGATTGACTACCAGCCTATCAACCTTCCTGCTATTATGATTGAGCGCATCATCAAGGTGAAGAGGGCACCAGGGGGTCAACATGGGCTCCTATATGGTTTTCTTCTGAACAAAGTATTTGCTCACTTTAAGGTCAGGAAAGAAACATATGTTTTCCATGGGAACTCTGGAAGGGTATTGAGGGTATACCTAAGAAAAGTGGTGTGGGAAGTGTCTCTACAATCACAAAAGTGCTTGAAGCTCAAGAGATCACTACTGCTGAACTACACAGGGTAAAGGCTGAGAATGATGTCCTTCAAGCTCAGCTATCTGAGAAAGAGAAAGAAATTAGTTTTCAAAGCTCTGAAAGCTGCAAGATTGGAAATTGAGAGGCTCAAGTTAGACAATGAGAGGCTGCCATTGAAGGTGGATGAGCTCAAGGATCAGATGATAGAGGACCAGAGAGTCAACAGAGAACGAATGAACAATCTCCTCAAAGCCTTGGCCCAAAATTCACAGAAGCCCAAAGCTCCTTAGCTTGTTCATATCAAATTCATCTTCCTGAGCCTTTTTTAACCCTATTCCCTATTTTATGTTTCTGTGTGACAATGTTCCGGCACTAATGACAATTTCTCCTTTATTCATTTTCTGATTTGGCTACTATGATATGTATCTGTATTACCTGTTTGGGATTTTTACTCTATTCCGTGCTAATCTAACTGCTTGCATGCTTCTCTTACTTCTCATGATAGTGTTGCCCTTGTGGCTCTGAGTTAATATACCTGAACTTCTTGTTGGCTGTGCTTTAATCTTTTTGATGATGCCAAAAGGGGAAAGATGCTTTTGTGTAGTGAAAAGATTGTGATTAAGGGGGGAGACATATCGAATAAATGATTGTGGTGGCTGTTGTGGGAAGATGTGCTAACCAAGGGGGAAGAACTGGAAGATTGATATGTGCTGATATTGTGGCAATGTTTGTCTTCCAGTTGAAAATGGTATTATGTTTCTAACATGTTGTAGGTGCCTTGAAATTGATGGCAACATGATGAGTAGACTTGAAAGCCTAATCTAAATCGTGCAAAGCTGCCGACACAAGTTCTAAAGATCTCTCAAGAATAAAGTTACTTTCAAGCTGAAAAACCAGATCTTGATATGAGTTTAGTCTATGTTCTTTAGGTTGTTGTAAATCCTTGTTCATTTTGTGCTTAAACTGAAAACCTACTCTTCTTGTTTGAGAAGCTGTTTGTAGGTATCTTAAAAGTCTCAAAGTGTACTTGCGAGAAGTGTGTTTCCGCAAGCTTTTGAGTGGTACACTAGGCTAGAGTTATTCTAGGTGTATTAGTGGTTTTTGGCTAGAGTTAGTCAAGTGGAAGTTGGTTGCAATCGGAGTACTGCAAGTTTGGAGGGACTATGGGGTTAGTTCCTAGGTTGCATAAGCTTTATTGTAAGGGTGAAGGATTATGGGAGTTAATTCCTAGCTTACGATATAGTTGTAACCTAAAGTTGCTCGGTGTAGTGGAGTTGAAACCCTACTGAGGTAGGTCGTGATTTTTAATCCCTTGAGCAAGGAGTTTTCCACGTAAAAATACTGCGTTGATTCTTGCACTGCACTGCGTAAGGAAACTGGTACACAACCAGGTTCTTCATATACTGTTTGGTAGACACATAGCCTACAACAATAAGATATAGGGTCTCTGTAGTTGATAGTATAACAAAGGGGGAGCACCACAATCTCTTAAAGAACTTATGCCCCGCTAGGCATAATTTCAATTTTGAAGGGCAAAAATTAAAGACCAGCCCATTTGAAGGGCAGAAATTAAAGACCAGTCCATTTGAAGGGAAAATTATAGACCAGTCCATTTGAGCAGCAGCACCGTAAGAATTTATGAAAAAAAGTAAAGGACAGAAAATGATTCAAAAGGAATTTACTGGGTGTGTCCAATCTATTTCAGCACTGATACCGGCTTAAAATGTACAGTATGGCATTTGGAGTATCACTAACTTATGAGAGCCGAAAAGTTATAAACCATCCAACACTAGAATCAGCTCACCCATTTTGGAACCTTGTTGGTTTATTTCTTGGACCTACCTCTCCCCTCTCTATTTCCATTCACTCATCCCTCTACCCACTCCAAGAAAGAAGTGGTCCTAAAAAATTCCTTTTGGTCTCACAAATGCGAGAGAATTCCTAGTGTTAGTCAAAAGATGCAATAATAAAATTGCATGGAGTCCTTCCTGGAAAGAGAAGTATGAATCCATTGCATCAAAATTGCTCTCTTGATACAAAGGAAAAGCACATGCTTAACAGAGGCAATGAGAAATATTAGCTAAGAAAACAAAATACCTGGTGACTATTCGTGCCTGCAACAAATTTGCGGTGGTCATCTTTGCACAAGAAAGTTGCAGATGTAAACCAAGTTGGGGTGAATATACCAAGGCTATTTTTTGCTGGCTGGAATAAACATTTAAAATGACAAATTTAGGTATAAGCAATCAATTCTTTCTCAACTACAAATGCTACACAGTATGACGGTGGATCTCACAGATTTTGCAGTCCAAATTTAGCACACTGGTTCAGATCCCATACGTTAACCTCAACGCCCTTCCTGAAATATCAAATAAGTCACAACAATCATTCTATTTTCCACCATTAAGGTTATCTTGCAGAACCCAATATTCACGGTTACTCACCCAACAAACAATGCATAGTTTTCATCTGGGGAACTGGGGAGATACAAGGAGATACTTTTTTAATAAGTGAGAATTAATTAATTTGTATATTTAATTAGTTGGTTATATAACGCCAATATTTAAGAAGGAATTCTGTATTTTGGCTATTAGATGGCAATAGTTAAAATCTGGGTTGTTTTGTGCCAATAGTATGTCCTTATTGTATTTCCACGTCAATTTCCCCACTTGGCCAATTAAGAAGTTTGGCATGTTTTGGGCTTGCAACATTGCTACTTACCATAGTTGACTGCCATAGTTCTCGAACCCTTGATTTAGAGCTGCCGTTACCACTTGTGCTAAATAGTAGGGGTTTTGGACTAGTAGTGTCACCGGAGACTGATTCACTTGACATTTGAGAGTCAAGCATGCTCTATGCAGTGCTAGTTCTAGCCAAGACATCGGTATCCTGTCTATCCTTACCGACAGTGTCGCTTCTTCGGTTGGGGGTTCAACGGTTGGTTTTGGTCTCCCATATTTGCTAGGTTCAGGGTCTATTTGGGCTTGCTCTTGAGGACGATGATGCGTTTCAAAGAAACGATGACGTTTGGGTTTCACCATGTGTCATAATAGTGATATCTTGGGAAGGGACAACAGTCATACCACTAGCTGGAGAATGATTGTGGAGAGACATAGTATCTTTCATGGGGTTTGGTGATTTTTGAGCGCCGGAAAACCACCCCATGGGGTGTGGAGAGTTTTTCTGGTATACTCAAATGGGGAACTGGTTTGGGTGTGGAAGCATTTGTTAGATGCCCTACTCTTGGGCCCACCTGCTTTTCCACTTTTTTTGGTTTGGGGTGGGGTGCGAATTTGTAGATCTTTTTGGATTCTATCTGCCAAATCTTTAGGATTGTAGTCTGTAGGGGCCCATTTTATTGGGTATTGTACATTGGGTCTATAGGTCCTAGGTGAAGGAAAATAATTGGGCCCATTGTTGATGTGGTCAATTTTTCTTTTACCTTGGGCCTTTTCTTTCACTTTACTCGTTGATGGTTCCCCGTCTGGGGAAGGTTCCGACAAGGCTTTTGCCTGAAATTTAAAATGCTGGGTTTCAAAGAACTTACCTATAGTTGCATTGTAAGATTTTACCTGGGTTGGTATGGCTGCTTTCCGTATGCTTTTTCCTTCTTTTCCTTTGCCCTTCATTTGTATTGGCTTCTTCTTCTTAGGAAAAGTTACTGTTTTCCATTCTCCACTTTTCGGTAGGTCAGTTTTCTGAATTTCCTTTGCAGGCTTATCGGTTTTTGGAATTTCAGTTGCAAAGGTGCATTTTTGTGCCGTGTGGCCAATTCTTCCACAACCCTTGCACAGGATTTCTTCACCCTTATAAATCACCGCCTGTTGTGACTTCCAATGCTAACTGTTTGTGTTACCGGTATGTGCAGTGGGATTTGTAGCATATCCTCCCCTTAGCGTTGACGATGTGCACGAGTTAATTTTGAGTAACTTTCCAATTTTTCTACCTACTCTCTCCAGGATTTTCCTATCATAGAATTCGTACGTATTTGGGGAACTATAAGCCAGATCGCCGTATAGGAGATGTTTGTTTCCCTGGGGACGAAATTTGGCTCCCATTTCCGCACAGAGAGGAAATTTCCTGACATAAACCACGGACATTGTTCAAGGGCTTTCGTGAGGTTTTCCTCTTTATGGAATTTAACAGTAACGATGTCCCAATCCAAATCAACCAGGATTAGGTGCTCTATTGGTTGCCATAGATCCATCAATTTTGATTTGACGATGTGGTGGAGAATTTTTTTTGCTGAAAATTTTAATAATTAAGGAGTTTCTCCATTGTTGGTATAGTCTGTTCATCTCCTCCTCAGAGAGACAGATTGAGTCTTTAGAACTTTCTCCTTCTTCTTCTGAATTTTGAACATCACTGTTGTGAAGTGTGTCTTGGTATGTATTGGAGGTGGTATTGTCTTTCTCTAATACTACTTCTTTGTAACTGTGTTTTGGAGTTTGGTCGTCCTCTATTAGGGTGGTTCCGGTGATAGTGAGGGTGGAGTTTCCATTGCTGGGCTATAGGTTTTGGTCATGGGGGGGGGGGGGGGGGGGAGTGTGGTTTTAGAGATTGGTTAGAGTTTCTCTCTCATCCCCAACCCATTTTAAAGTTACCTAGTTCTGTAAAACTTTGATTGTTTATGTTCAAAATTTTGTGTTGTTACTCTTGCTACTAAAATGTTTTAGAGGGTATTAATTAGGATTTTAGGTAGTATATAATGATAATGTAAATATTTTTTACATTATTAATGTGGTTTAACCTGTGATAGTATGCTAATTACGATTTTTATCAGGTTATCAATTAGTAATTGTAGCTTATCATAGAATATGTCTTGCACTGTTTTTGCATTGAACATACATTTTAATTTGTATAAGTCACACATTGTATTAGGTGAAAAGTGCACACGGGGGAGTTCGCATGACCCAATGCTCAGAAGGTCCGAAGAGTCTTTACAGCTGGCTTCCACTCCTACCAACTCAGGTCACATCAATCAACATTGGTCTAAGTGCTGGAGCATGTATGGGCATTGGAGCCGCGGAGAGGTCACATCAGTTGTACTTAGGGGTTTGAAAAGTCCAACTTTGACTTATATAAGAATATCTTTGGGGGGTGGGGGAGGATCATCTAGCCCACACTTTTTAACACTATCTCTCTTTTCTCTCTAAGGAATATACACTAGATCATCCATTATTTCAAATAGTTACATTCTTGAATCATTTCTTGCTTTTTATCTCGCATTGTGCTTTACTCGTACTTACTGCCACGCTAATTGGACTCATAAAAGAGTTTTCAAGTTCGGGTACGCCTCACATGTCTTCAAACCCTATAAAAACAAATCTCTAATTGATTTTCTGATTTAATCAGTTTTCACCGGAAAAAACACATTATAAATTTTGGTAATAATACAAAAAGGACAAACATTTAATAACTTCTTGTATATGGGGATTTGGGGACCCAAAGCCTCAATCAAAGACAACAAAATAAAATATTGTCTAAGGCTACGCAAGGAAATTGATAACAATAATTTTTTCTTGCACAGATTAACTTGGTAGTCTAATATAGTTGAGAGTGATGCATTTTATTTACTCTTTGACATTACTGCAAGTTAGAATTTTTATTAAAGAAAAATCAAACTGAGTTATGAATCTCATTTTTAACTTGTAACACTGCGGTGTTAATTGTAATTTGTAGTCCTAAGCATGAAGTATTTGTCAGCTGATGTACCATTTTTGGGCCATGTTTAGCAGCAACGTCTCTCCGCAATTAGTGTGAAATAGAGTAACTGGGAAGGATTATATTTTTATATATATAGTGTATCATCATATCATATTATACTATTCTAAAAGTGGAAAGACCCTAAGTTGAAAAATTGAATTACCAAAATGTCCACCAAATGTTGAACGACTTTTTTTACCTGTAAGTCATTCAATATTTTCTGAACATTAATTGTACAAAAATGTAAATATACAAAATAAGTAATTGATAAACATTACTTCACATTCGTGGCATGAATACAAAACGACAAAAACATTCATATCTATGATTAAGGCTGTTGAGTTTGACTCTTCCATTTCCCTAAATGTATGAACGACACCACGTAATGGAAGTATTATGTATTAATTGGTGACTTTAGCTAAATAAATTACTCCTCCATTAGTCATTAATTTTCATACATCGAATCATCAACGATACTCCTTTTAATAGCCAATCCAATACGTTACCCAACCGTTTTTTCTTCATTCTTATAATGTACATTGAAGAGAATTTGAGGTGTTGCAATTAGTTAGACATATAGGTCAAAATGATTCATTATTGCGAATGACCATTCCATTAGTTTGCTTACTGGTGAATAGCAAAGAGAAATATCTTGAAAGATGGAAGGCTTGAAATTATAGGTATATGGCGTTACGAGGTGAATGTTATGTTCTGTGACCAATTCTTACCAACACTGGTTTCTCTTTTCAATTCTTTTTCTATTTGTTCATACATAATTATCCAAAGAGGAACTTTCATTTTGAATCAATTTTTCACATAATGCTTCTTTCTGACAATTTCTTATCATTTATCAATACCAGCCAGCGATGGAAAAGAGAGGTTGGTAGTATTTGAAGCTTCCGGCTCCGGGAGGGGAGGGGTGGGGCGAGGGTGGGTATTCTTTTTATTTAGTAATAAATTACGGTGTTCTTTTTTACTCTCTAAATTTGTTGAATTTCATTGTTATCATTTTTTTTTCCGTTGGTTTTCCTTGGACATGAAATTATGCATTTTATGTGCTTTTATTATATGCATACAATAGTTTCGTAGTACGATATTACTGTAACATAACAGA
Source organism: Lycium barbarum (assembly GCF_019175385.1). NCBI lineage: Eukaryota > Viridiplantae > Streptophyta > Magnoliopsida > Solanales > Solanaceae > Lycium > Lycium barbarum. The sequence continues at coordinate 98,836,965 of NC_083348.1, read as the reverse complement.
AGAAACAAGTCAATTGAGACGTGAAGAGATATTATTGTCAATAGGGGTGTTCATGGATCGGGTTGGTTCAGATTTCTTAAACACCAAACCAAACCAATTGCGTCGAGTTTTTAAATTTATACACCAAATCAAACCAATAAAATTCGGGTTTTTCAACCTCGGGTTTTCTCGGATTATTCGATTTTCTCGGGTTATTCGGGTTTTTTTTTCGAATAATCTTGATACGAAACATATAACTTTTACGTCAAATATTTGTTTAGTCCTAGTAAGATACAACTATGTAATTAAGGTGTTTCATAAGAAAATAACACAAAATGTGAGAAGAGTGATGACATTGTATTAAAATATTTAACAAAAGATAATAAAATCGGTTAAAATAAATATTGCTAATTAATAAGCCATAAAGAAAATGACCATAATCTAAAAATACTAAGTCATGCTAAAATAAGTACGGCTAATAAGTATTAATTACATGACAAGAAAAAAAAACTTAAGTTCTGTATTTTCACTCTCTAAACCAATTATGCAAAACAAAAGAATAGATATCCAACATTATTGTCATTTCTATGGGTAAATTGAAATTCTTTTGTTAGTATTAGTGTTGAGTTGGTTTTGGTTTGGACTTTATATGAGTTACTAACATCCATAGGATATAAAACTTATTCACATTCAAAATCCTAAGTTCAAGCTTGAATAATATGATAATAGATGAAAAACTATGAAAAAAATTAAGAAATATTTATAAATTACATTACAAATAAATATTTTTAAGTATAAAATATTTTAAAAATTGAATACATGTAATGTCGGGTTGGTTTGGTTCGGTTTGACTTTTTTTAGCTAAAACCAAACCAAACCAATTATGGTCGGGTTTTTTTTTCCAACACCAAACCAAGTCAAACCAAACCACTAGTCGGGTTTTTTTCTCGGTTTGACTCGGTTTATCGGTTTGGTGCGGTTTGTCGGTTTAGTAACTCATATAAAGTCCAAACCAAAAGTGTTAGTCTACTGCTTTTTTTTTAGTCCACCCCATGACTCATCAAACTTTGCTGATTTGTTTTTTTTTAAGTTAAAACGGGCGGGGCCCACAATTAAGTTAAATTAATTAATTTAATTAATCACTAATATCCACTTAATAATATAATCATAATTAATTATTTCTTAATCTCCAATAATATTTTTACACTAAATAAATTTTATAAACAATTTATGTTCTAATTAAAATTGAAAATTAAATGTTCCTATTTCGTGTCCGAAAATATTTCCGTCTTAACTTGGGTCGATTTGCTTGTGAATAATTTGACGTATAAATACACGGGGTATAACATCCTTCCCCCCTTTAGAACATTCATCCTCGAATGTTGAACTGATCCTGAACTCCCAACACTTTCTCAAGTGGTCTTTTACCTAATTATGCCCTTTTTATACCTCTTCCGTTTGTCGACTCACTTTAGTTCATTATAACGCATTCCAGGTCTTTACATAGTCATTCCTGTAATATCTCCTCCTTCTTTTGCTTCTCGAGGTAATCATTCCACGCCGTTATCTTTGCTCTTCTCTTTGTTTCACAGTTGGTTATCAACTGCATTTCGAGCTGCTCTGCTGAAGTGTTATTGTCTCTCTTATCTGCATACTGTTCAGTTGTACTGCCATCGATTGATTCGGACTTGTACTCATGGTGCATGTAGTCATGATTCGACTCTTTCTTTTTCTATTGTTATTCCCTTAAGATAACGTATCGTTCACTTCACTTTACCTCTTTATCTTTAACAAGATCTTGTAACGCGCAGACGTCCCTCATTGGTTCCTTAGATTTTTATATTCCTGGAGTGTTGCAAGCCTCTGGTAACCTGTAGACCCTTCGCAGGTCCTATGAGTAAAACGAAACTTTCCAGAGGATAACATTTTTATATCCCAATATCCTTGCTTTACTCCGCTGCGACAGTCTGTATTCTGGAATCCTCAGCGTCATGTGTCACTTTTTGACTTTATTTTAAAGGTCTCTAACTATCACTTGCTTTTACTTCTTGATCTCGACCTTTAGGATTGGCTATCAAGTAGCACTAGGGTTCCTTCATATTACAATTTTACTGTCATCCAATAACCAGTAACCCGCTTGTTCTGATTGTCTCGGTTAAATCATTTTGTAATTTCCTTTACCCTAACTGGCAATACTTTAGGCATATTATCTCGTGTCGTTCCTCTATTTTTGACTCAAACTCTTCTATTGCCCCTTTACTCAAATTTTCTCTTAGTCCTCCTATCACGCATCTTATTACAATCTTTACACGGGTATGTGTAGGTGCTCAAATTAGCCCGGAAAATACCTTAGCATTGCCTCGCTAGTCTTTATGCAGACCTTATATTCTTCTCTTATATCTTTCAATTGATATCAAGGCTCAACTATGGCTTTTGCCCTCAGTACTAATTATATCTCCGTAGTTTTGCCTCAAACCATCTTATACCTTTCCTTGATGTATCCAAAATATCGTAACCACATTGTTATTACTGAATACTTACTCTTTTCATCGAGTACTCACTTGGTCTCATCCTTGACATACAAATATGCGTAGATCGCATAACTATTCTTGTATAACTTGTACAAAGTGCATCCAACCTTAGTCATAGTCTTTCCTTCTCCTGGTTCATTCTGCTTTACATATCTTATTAGTACTAAAACTCACTTGCTGTCAATCTTGTCATACTCCTTTCCCTTCGTTTATTTACCATTTGATTTTCTCATATCCTACTATAGGAGATTTCCTATCCTTTCTCTTTTGCTACCTATGTGTCACAATGTCATTAGCCAATAACTCTGTTGCCAATATCTTAACCTCTAATCCAGTATAGCATTTCTATCCTTCATAACATCTCTTAATTTATTCGTTACCATTCTCTTGTCGTATTCTCCCTTTTTATAAGCATCCACCTTCTGATGTCATATTATCCAAGATCTTTTCCAATAATTCTCAGCACTGTCTCAAATACCATCTTGGCTTCCATCCTTTTATCGCTGGCTTTCAGATCTTACCAACTTGTTTCAACATGGGACCTCACTTGAAGTTTAAATTTTCATATTAAATATATTGCAGTGTCAGTTGTTTTCATCTTACACTTGCATTTCTCTCATCTGCTTCCCCCCTTTTGGGTGTACCTACATCTTTATCTATTTATACTCTACTCTATGTCCCCATTTCAAATTTTCAAATTCATGTGATTATTTTCCAATACATTTGGTATACTGCACCATATCCATGTCTTTCTTTATATCATCTATAACTTAGATTACCCATGTACGAAACCCCAACGCAATCACGAGGCGATGAGAACTCTCGATATATAGTACAAAATCTTATCTGATGGTTGGTACTCGAGTAATGCAATTAATGTAGAAATTTATCCGAAGCCACATTCCATTCATTCCAATCCGTAATTAGCTAGTGCTTATAGTCGTTTTAAATTCTTCATTCGGTAGCACTTATATTCTAATGATAAGTGTCCCAAGATTTCTTATGACACTATCTTTATCCCAACGGATATCACCTGTTTCCTCTAATAAACTCACAATACATCAGTTGTTTCGTGAATCTACAATCCCTGTCCTTTAAGGATTTCACTATTTTCCGAGGTGGAGTCACATATACGCAATACTCCTTTATGCCTCATGCGCTTTCACCCTTGTTGTATACCCAACGCTGACTTCTAACTTACTCGAAATCATATCAAATTCATCTTAATAGTGGTCTTGTATTATCACCTTCTCGTCGTATTACACCTTAAGTTCGTAGCTATATGTTTCCCTTTTATCCTATACTCATACTCAATTGGTTACGTCTGTCTTGAGTGCTCCCTTTAGTATTCCTTTCACTTCTACAATCTGTGCCCATCTTTTATTTTGTGCACGAGGAATCTCATGATACTCCTGTATCCTTCGGAAAACACTACTTCTACATAACCCCTTTCTCATTCTCGAAACATATTCTGTTCATCTCTATTTGTTCTTATCATACCAGTCATTTCTGGCACTCATTCTGTCTCGTTGCTCACATTCCTTTAGGTTGGCCTTTCACGATTCTGTCGCTTATTTTACTCATTTTCTTAGCTATACACGTCATAACGCATCGCTACACTGCAATCCCACTTGTTTTCTTCTTATCTTCCTCTTTCTATTAACTCTTTCTCTTCCTGTGCTCGCTTTCACTTTCGTTACCACTTGATCTCTATTCTGAACTTTCCTTATAGAACTTTGTAGGTCTTTCTTATTCGTTCTATATTTGCTCTTCCGTCTCACACTAATCACATCATATCCTTTAGTTATTTCCTTGCTAGGCTTTACTCATTTCTATAGCAATCCTTGTGGTATTCACGTTACATCCTGTTCGTAATCCATCCTATGACGTAACACTTCCTAACCTTATTCACGACTCTTACTATGTTTTAATTGCACTCTGTGGAGTAGGCGTATTTAACCCTTCACCCTTTCTGATCAGTCTTATCCTTAATATCTCTCAAGCCGTCTTATCAATACCTTCATAATTTGTCATAATTCTTCCTTCTTCGTACTTTTATCTCAATCATATTATTACTCCCTTTTAACTGTAAACTCGTCATAATTTATCCCTTGGTGTCACAAGCCCTTCCGAATCATCCTAGCATTTCATTAACAACATATGAAACACATGATCCTAAACAACTCACAAGTTTAAGTTTCCTTCCACAGATTCCATCTCCAATTAGTTGATTAAGAACTAATAAAATATTACTATGAAGCATCCTCCAACCACCAGTAGAAGAAAACTAGAATCCGACAAGCACCACAGGACTTCTTAGTGCTTGATTCACATAGTTTACTTCGATATTTGTCCTTGGGTCGTGAGCGAATCATTTAGTTCACAAACTACTTGTTGTATGGTTTGTACTCTTCCAATAAAGTGAAACTTAATTGCTGAGCTTTTTCTAAGGCAAAATGTGGTTGGAACGTATTCTAGTCCGTTCAAATGAATTCTAAACTTTGCCACTCATATATGCTTTTTCGAAATAAAATTTTCCAAATAAGAATGGTGCCCCTTACGGATAACATGGAGGGCATCTCCTAAAACTTTAGTCCAACATATCAAATTTACCCTATCGGTATCGACTTTCAAGACATATTATGAACTTATATCTCATTCCATTCTTTTTCCTATTTCTGGAAAAATTTGGGCAGAGTTTCCTCTGTATTTCTTACTATCTCAAAACCTGCACGCAGGAGATACCAACAATGCCTCACAGGGCCAACATACACATATATATTATTTCATATAATTTGTATTGAATTATGCAAATGAAGTGTACGATTGGTAGATGAATATGTCTAGGCTTCTTGGTCGTGGGATATGTGTCCACCCCATGACTCATCAAACTTTCCCGAGCTGGACACCCACATGTACCTGTCAAACATAACCGGACTGATACTATAGGTCCTCAATCAATCAAATCGAAATAACATCCGCAAGCCGACGAGGCTGAACTGTATATATAACATTATACTTCGCAAGCCGACAAGGCTGCCACTACATATCAGTATATTACGCAAGCCGACAAGGCTGCCACTACGAAACGATGACATATGCAAGCCGGCAAGGCTGCTACCATGACAGAACGTCCGCAATAACCCTATAGACACAGCTGATCAAACCTGTACACAACCCATATACATGTCTACAGACCTCTAAGAGTATCAATAGTAACATATGACGGGACAGGGCCCCGTCGTACCCCTGGACAAATATATATATATATATATATATATATACATATCCTTATCTGACCCCCTTTTTATGCTTCTATTGAGCCGAGGGTCTCTCGGAAACAGCCATCCTACCTTGGTAGGAGTAAGGTCTGCGTACATTATACCCTCCCCAGACCCCCAAGATGTGGGATTTCACTGGGTTGTTGTTGTTGTTGTTGTTGTTGTATATATATATACATATCAGGAAGCCTGTACCAAAATCTAGGCTCCGGAACGACGGAGCTCTCCAAGACAGCAAAAAGGGAATCCTAAGCTGGCGGATCACCAAAGCGAGTATCTGCACCTGCGGGCATGAAACGCAGCCCCCCGAAGAAAGGGGGTCAGTACGGAATATGTACCGATTATGTAAAGCATGCAATATAGTAAACAGGATCATAACTGAAATAAGAAGTACAGAAAACCAGTGCAATAACCAGAATACCAAAATGCTTGCCTTTGAAACATAAATCATGCATGTCAATATCATATATCATATCCGGCCCATTATGGGACTCGGTGAACATGGTCGCCACCCCGTCTTTGGCGCCATAACACAGCATAACTCCGTAACACAGCATAACCCCATAACACAACATAACATCATAACACATCATAACACCATAATATATATATCGTACCCGGCCCTCTAGTGAGGGACTCGGTGAACAATGCAGTGAAACTGTGCACGATAACATACCCGGCCCGGGACTCGGTGAAGGACGTATTTAGGCATGCACGAGCAGAGTAGTGAGAAACCATATGCAATTTAAAATATTTTCAAGACTCAAACAGAATAAGAAGAAGGGATTAACACCTGAGTATCAATAGCGACAATCATACCAAATATCCCTCGAATGTCATCATAAATAATATCAAAAGAGCCTTAGGAATCATGGACACATGTCAATATAGTATGAAATAGCTTATAGAAGTCAAGGACATTAGCTATCGTAGAGTTTCCAAGAATAAGAGCTTATATATGTATCGACTACTATCCAACGTATAGAAAACTGAAGAGGACTCAATCACTTAAGAGTTCTAGCATCAAGATGAATCACACTCGGAACTTATGAATAGAATTACCCCAAAGTTCACATCATTCATCACTTAGATAGAGGACATGCCAAAAGAAAGAAAGGATAGCTTTACATACCTGTTTAACGACTATTCGCAAATCAGTTCGCTTTGTCGCCCCCTTTAGCCTATTTAACGTCAAAGTAACGTTATCGTTAGTAACTATACTTTCTAGTTCGTAAATCCGTAGCCCATCACTTTATAGAACTTGTTCTTTAACCTATACATTCTCGTTTAGGGTTTTCCATTAGTTAAGGGCTTAACGAAAATCGGGCAGCACCTCCCCTATATATTCGCCTAACCCGAGTTTCCAATTATTCTCCTGTTAACACAGAAATACCAACAACAGCGATATACATATAAAATTCTCACAATTCAGCCCATAACAATTCTAGAAACCCAATAACTTCTCTAAATCCATTTCAACCCACAATTTCCTATAACATCGATTTCATGCATTTTCTTAATTCCAATTTCGTCCAATCCAATTTTAATCCTTCCATTACAACACCATTAATATAATTATACTATAAAACAATAAAATCATACCTCAATTTTCTCGGAGGAATTTGTACGCTCAATTGCTCCGATTTTACAATTTCTTTATCTCCAACTTAATATCCAATGTTGCTATCACCTCCTTGAACGCGTGGAACATTTTTAGAATTTAATTTCTCTTCCCTTCAATACTTCGAGCTCATCCATGGCTGCCATGGCCGTGAGAGCAGCCATAGCTATGTGCCTTTTTTTATATTTCAAATAATTTGTATTGAATTGTGCAAATGAAGTGTACGGTTGGTATGATTCATATTTGACGAATATGTATAGGCTTCTTAGCCGTGGGACATGTGTCCACCCCATGACTCATCAAACTTTGCAGATTTTTTTTTAAAGTTAAAACGGGTGGGGCCCACAATTAAGTTACATTAATTAATTTAATTAATCACTAATCTCCACTTAATAATCTAATCATAATTAATTATTTCTTAATCTCCAATAATATTTTTACACTAAATAAATTTTATAAACAATTTATGTTCTAATTAAAATTGAAAATTAAATGTTCCTATTTCGTGTCCGAAAATATTTCCGTCTTTAACTTGGGTCGATTTGCTTGCGAATAATTCGACGTATAAATGGCGGGAAGTTGGGTCGATTTGCTTGCTTGCGAACAAGTCGGGTACTTAGTACTTCGAAAAGTTACTTGAACACCAAGAATCGCAATGGCGGGAAGTTGGGTCCGAACTGGGAAGGGCCGTACAGGATAACCAGAGTAACGGGCAAAGGATCGTACCAGCTGGAATCCATGGACGGACAATGGTTGCGCAATAACTGGAATGTGGCTCATTTGAAGAAATACTATTGTTAAGGTATGGATGCCTACCCTTGTGATTATCTTTTATTAACCTATCCTTTTTTGCAGAAGTAGTTTCGAATGGAGTTAGGTCTGAAAACACGTATTGCACTCTTTTGCTTTGTACGATTTTGTCCCAAAGTGGGTTTTCTGACAAGGTTTTTAATGAGGCAACAAGTACAACGTATTACTTTACGAAAACAAGGCAAAGTACCCGGAAAAGGAGGGTTTGCCCCTCGAGTGGGGACTTAATAGTGCTTACCCGATAATGCCGCTTGGATAAATACTAGGAGACTATTATACCCACATCGAGGCCTATCCCGAAAAGGTAGAATGAGTTAAACTCACTAAATTCATTATGCAAAAAACGAGTTTGCGAACACCGGATTCGACGTAGTAACAGGGCAGAATAAAAATGAAGCAGTGCTTTGAATATCAAAAAAAAAAAAAAGCAGTAGACTAACACTTTTGAGAGACAACTTTTTCTTTTCATTATTTACAGGAAGGGTAGTTTAATTATTTAAAAGGATATTTTGATAATTTAAAAATTATAATTTAGGGTAAAGCTTTTCAATTCATTATGCAAAAAACGAGAATAGAACATACCAGTAAAACAATTAAGCTTGGTGGGAGTAAAGTAGAAATTGAAATTCGCTTCTACTAAAACGTTGCAACTCTTTGATGGAGGAAAGTTAGAAACAGCCGAACAGACACGTTGCTTCTCTTTTTAGTTTAGTGGTTTTTTTAGTTTTTAATTTATTTATTAAATAGGAGGGTATTTTTGTTGAAATGAGGGGTATTAAAGTAATTTAACTTTTCAATTTAGGAGTTCATGCTTTTAATATAATATTATAGTATAAAATAGATAATGAAAGAGGGGGAAAAATTGTAGGAGAGAAAATGATATGTGCAGCTATTTTGAAGGGCTGATTTTGGATAATGGGGTACAAGTTTTAATGACCCAAAACGTGTTAAATGGCCATTCATTACCAACTTCTTAAACCTTGGCTATTTTATGCCAATTATGTTTCCCCGTTGATACACTATGCAAAATTCCCATTAGGGTTGGTTAAGGGGTTACTTCACCAATTTCATGATTTGACTAACTTAGAACGTTAATGATCCATCAATTTTTTTTTGCCCAGATTGAAGTCTAATAAAGACAAGAAATAAGAAAGTGCAGGGAAAAAGAGTTTTAAAATCAATGTAGTATAGAAATCTGTCTCCTTCTTAATTGTTTTACTCTCGTCTTTTACTTCTAATTCACTTTTCCTATATTCCCATCTTCAAAGATTAAAGAAAGTCAGGTTTAACATTTCCTCCAACTCAAAAGATGGATGTGCCTATAAAAGTAAAAATAGGAACATAATCACAAAAATATTTTTGTTAGTTTTCACTAAAATATTCCCTTATGCTAAATAAAAAGTTCTAATGCAAATAAATTTGGAGGGGAAGTCATTTTAGAGAATTGAAACATAGATATTTTCAAAAGAGCAAATTTGTAATTTCGCTTCTCAATATACTACGAAATGAAATAAATTTATACCAAGTATGGAATTTCATTTAACAAAAGTAATGAAAAACCTTGAACCTGAAGATGTGTTTTTGCTTTTCATTTTTCTCCCAAAGGTGATGGCCCTAAAACCAGTTGTGCTCCCCTTCTTAATGCTTCATTTACCTTAAGACAACTCAAGACTATATTCATTTTCCCTTTGCTCTGTGTTGAACAAAACAACAAAGAAGGTCAAAGGCAAAACAGTAAAACTGCAAGTTCAGGAAGTTAGTTATTTTCCCTCCCAAAGTTAGTAAGGACAAGCTGTTAACTTCCCGGATTAGTTATAGCTAATCATGGTTAGTAGTTAATCATAGAAGAGTATATTAGAGTTAAGTATTCATTATATATACATGCACATTTATTGTATATGCTCAAGTCAATATACTTCAATCAATGAAATGAATACAAAATTCTTCTCTCTAAACTCATCCTGTTTCTTCTTCTCTTGTGTTCTTAAATCTTGAATCTTCCTTCTTTGCCTTATGCATTGATCTCTGAATTCTTCATGGTATTAGAGCAGTGAGTGTTTTACTCAATTGTTCGATCTGTTTCTTCTGTAAATATCAATTCAAATCCCTCAGTAGATTCTCTGCAAACTTACAGTTCATACACAATTCTTGAACATAACTGTATATTGACTGCATATCGCGTATATCAAACTTTATGAAATTGATTCTTCAAAATGACTGGTGTAAATGGAGTTAATTCAACATCAGGACAACTAAGTGGGAATGCAAGTGCAATTCCTCAAACTCGAAATGCCAACTTGAATGGCAGTCAATCAGCAACAAATGGAACTGGTGTTCTTGATCATAACCACCCTTTGTATCTACAAACCTCTGATGTACGTGGTATATCCCTCATTTCACTTCAATTAATTAGTGATAATTATTCTCTATGGAGTAGGTCAATGAGGTTGGCTTTGTTGGGTAGGAATAAATTTGTGTTTGTGAATGGTTCTTGCAAGAAATAAAATTATGGAGAGGAACTATGGGATCAATGGGATAGGGTGAATGCAATTGTACAATCTTGGATAATGAACACAACTTCTAGTAATATTCTTAGTGGTATGGTGTATGCTGAAACTGCATATGAAGTTTGGGAAGATTTAAAAGAAAGATTTGCCAAAGTAGACAGATCAAGAACCTATAATCTACACAGGGAAATAGCAACCTTAAGTCAAGGAACATCGACTGTTGCTGAGTACTATACTAGACTCAATAATCTATGGGTAGAGTTTCAGGCATTGGCTCCTCCACCAGAGTGCAACTGTGAAAGGTCTAAAGATTTTGTAGAATATCTACAAAGGAAAAAGCTATATCAGTTCTTGATGGGGCTGAATGAGAACTATATGCAAGCTAGGAGTCAAATTCTCTTAATGACTCCACTGCCTTCTGTGAACAAAGCATATGCCATGATTTCTGGTGATGAAAACCAAAAGTCTGTTTAAGCTAAGTCTGCAGCTTGTTAGGTGTTATGCCCTCTATTTTCAATGCAAGTTCCAGTCATGATCCTATAGTTTTGTACTCTAAAACAGGCCCTCAGAAATCCAAGAAGAATTACAATCTATACTGTGAAGTTTGTAAAATGAAGGGTCACGCAAAAGAGTTCTGCTATAAGGTGGTTGGTTATCCACCTAGTTTTAAGTCCAAAAAGAAAGAACATGCTGCTTATAATGTGTACGCTGAGGACAGTCATGACAATGGAGTTACAAAGGTTGGGAGGACAAGTGAAGTAAGTGTCAGGACTGCAGAAATGTGTGCTAGACAAGGTGCAGAAATGACACATGGTCAGGTGAAAATTGGAGGAGCACCTATGTTTTCAAGGGGACAATATGAGCAGATAGTGGAACTTCTGAATCAAAGGTTGAGTCAACATCAACCACAACAACCAACTACTCACTCTTCTGCAAATGCAACAGGTATTAGTAGTTACAAAGCTTTATTAGTTTCCAGTATTTTGAAGAAGTGGATTTGTATACGGTAAAAACCGGGTCAATGTATGACCGGTGCGTCTGGAGCCGAGGGTAAATCCAAATGAGCACGAGCATGTTCAGTATTTTCTTCACACCGGGGTATCGTACTGGATGCAGTTTACCCGAGACAAGAAAAGCGTATCCGTTGGTCCGGGTACGCCGATCCAAAATCAACGTGTCCGTTGGTCCGGTTAACCGATTGCGATATTACCACGCGTCAGGAAACCGTTCTGTCATTTGCACTTATGACAGTATGGGTGTCAGACCATACGGTCTTACCTTATCTATTTTAGGGTTTCTTTATTCATAAGGGCTTTTCATTATATTCAAGGCCCATAAGGCATACCTATAAATAGAAGACATTCTCCCCCTTTTTTGTGGTTAGCTTTTTTCAGATCTCAACATTTGTAATAATCAGATATATTGAAGCTCTCTCTCTCTCTCTCTCTCTCTCTCTCTCAGATATTGGTGCGGATTTTGTGGTGTTCTTCCTTAGCTTTACTTGTTCATTCAATATAATATATTACTTAACATATATATTTGGCATAAACTACACACACACACACACACACACACACACACACACACACACACACACACACACATATATATATATATTGCAACAAACGAACCCATAGACACTTTACATCAACCAAATAGATTAAAATTCATCCCCATATCCTATACCTCACTTACAAATTTAATTGTTACCAACTCCGGTGAAAATAGTGTGGCGCCCACCGTGGGGCTAGGATAATAGTAATTTTTTAATCTTTGCTTCTTCCTTCTTTTACCCATTGATTGAAGAATCTGCTAATTTTCGCAAGAAACGGACAAAATGGCAAGCAGTGGACAATCCGGTCATGTCAACAACAACGAAATTGTGGCTGAAAACGAGAACAACAGTGGGTAACTGTTATATCCCGTATTTTTGTACGTTGGATTATTCATAAGCTAATCGACATAAGTTCAAGGACAAGATTATTTTTGAGATATGAGACAAGGACTTTTAATCCCCGATTTTAATTAGTGCACGATTTGCTTATAAATTTCAATTAGTATAGAAATATTAGTGAAGATTAGGGATTAATTATCTATGATCAGATTATTAAGTGGGGATTAATGATTAATTAAGTTCATTAGACCATTAAGTGGGCCCCACCAGAATTAATTATTAAAAAAATAAAACTTGGATGATGCATTATAGTGGGGCACGTGTCCTATGCATGGGCAGCCTATAAATTCATGTGATGACTAAGGAATAAGGCATTCATCTTCACCAAAAAGTCCATTGAAGCAAGAATATGAGCAGCCATGGCTAGCAAGCTCACGGCCAGCCATGGCCTTGAAATTTTAAAAAAAAAAAAAAAAAATCCCCAAGGTGCTTTACATGTTCAAGGAGGCGGAAACATAAGGTTTAAATTGAATTGAGGAAGAAGAAGTGGTGCAAGTGAGTATAGGATCTGTCCTAATCAATTTAAGGTAAGATTTCTTCTTCTTGAAATGTAATTGGTGTTAATGATGTTGTAATGGAGAGATTAATTTGTGTTAGACGAAATTGGAAGTAAGAAAATTACATGATTATTGTTGGCGTTTTAAATGGACAGAATTGGAGTTGTTCTAATTGGATTAAGTTTGATTAGTGTTGTCATTATTATCGTATTGTATTTGAAGGTAATTTGTTTATGTTGAAGGGCTGGAAATATAGTTATAAATATGTATGGGTGCTGTTGTTCATGGTAATATTATACTCGTATCCATGTGTTTGTGATTTTGTGAAGTAAAGGTCGAAGATTATATTTGATGTGGTAGTTTCGATGGATTATTTTGAGCTTGCTATTGAAACAATATTGAAGTAATTTTCTTGTACATGGATGGTAATTGATGTTGATGTCGTGTTGTTATTAATATGGTTCATAAATTTGGAAGAAAACAACTGTATAACGTATCGTATACGAAGCGTATGTTGGTCTGTTGGGTGTATAATCTTAGATGTTATCGATTTGAGAAAAAAAAAGATTAGGAGAGGTTATTGGGTTGTTATTATTGTTGTTGGTGTTACTGTGCTAATCGGAGATTAATTGGAAGTTCGGGTTAGGCAAGTTATATAGAGGAAATGCTGCCCGATTTCCGTAAGTTCTTAACTAGTTAAAATACGAATAAAGAAGTATGAACTAAGAGGTGATTCCCATAAGTGATTGGTTGTAGATTTATAAATTGGGAGGTCGTAGTTTATTAACAATAGTGTTACTCTCATATTAACAGGCTAAAGGGACGATGAAGCAAGCTTGGTTACGGTCGATCTATAACAGGTATGTGAAGTTATTCCTTCCTTCTTTTGGCATGATATTTATGAAACAAACAGACGACGAGCATATAACTCCAAAGAAGTTCCTATTCTTAGAGACACTAGGATGGCTATTGTCTTTGATTTCCAGAACCTATTTCATTACATTTTGATACATGTCTATGATTCCTGAAGTTCTATTTGATATGATGCATAATGACATTCGAGGGGCATTGGACATAACTGTTGTCTTTGATACTCAAGTGTTAGTTTATTCTACTTATTCTATTGAGTCTCATATGATGATTTAGTTTGCATATGGTTGCTCACTACTCTGCTCGTGCATACTGTTAATATATCTTTCACCGAGTCCCGGGCCGGGTATGTTTTCGTGCACAGTTTCACTGCATTGTTCACCGAGTCCCTCACTAGAGGGCCTGTTACGGTATATATATATATGATGATATGATGATGTGATGATGGTACCGACACCCCTGATGGGCAGGGCATAGTATACATGTAGACGACTTTATTCACCGAGTCCATAATGGGCCGGATAGGGTATATGATATAGCTATGCATGATTTTCATTTTATAAGGCACAAATATAGTGATTTCTTGATTGTCATACTTGTCTCCAGTAATCTCTATTTCCGTCATGATCCTCTTTATTGTATTTCATGCTTTATATACTCAATACATATCTCGTACTGACCCCCTTTCTTCGGGGGGCTGCGTTTCATGCCCGCAGGTGCAGACACTCAGTCCGGTGATCCTCCAGCTTAGGACTTCTGGTCAGCTGTTTGGAGAGCTCCATTGTTCCGGAGCCTAGATATTTTGGTACAGATCTTCTGATATAGACTTATATATATTCAGGGGTACGGCGGGGCCCTGTCCCGTCATATTTCACTCTTATAACTCTTAGAGGTCTGTAGACATATGTGGGTCGTATATAGGTTATGCTCAGCTGTGTCTATATGTTTTGCTTTGGATATCCTCGTATATAGTGGCAGCCTTGTCGGCTTGCATATCGTGCTATGTGTTGATTAGCTGTGATTCCTCAGGAGACAGGTCTATTATGATATATGGCGTTTTGAGTCTATAGCTTGTCCTTGCAAATCTTCATATTGCCTTAGTTACCACTTGACTATATTGGACAGGTATGTTTACGAGTGTCTAGCTCGGGCACTAGTCACGGCCCATGAGGCTGAGTTGTGACAAAAGTGATATCAGAGCAGTTCATCATCGGAATGTCTACAGGCCGTGTCTACTAGAGTCTTGTTTATCGGTGTGTTGTGCACCACATCTATAAACAAGAAGCTACAGGACATTTAGGATGTGCTTCAGATATCGGTGTGTTGTGCACTACATCTATAAGAGGTCAGCTTCAGATAGTGGGGGTGCTAAAAAGGTCCCTAGAGTAGATTCAGGACCCCAGGCTCCAGGACCGAGCAGGAGGAGCCTCAGTTATTCTATCGAGACTGACCCCTCGGAGGACCCAGCGACAATTCCTCCAGAGATTTTGATATCCAGGGAGGAGGTCCCAGAGGCCGTACCAGTTGCTCATAAGGCATAGCACCACGTTAGACCGGCTACCCCGATAAGTGTTACGGATTACTCCAGCCCCCTATCCTGGCCGTCGGTAAACCAGGAGTTGCCCGATTATCTATATTCCTCAGACTCAGATAAGGGAGATGATGAAGGCCGCCAGACGAGTAGGTGGTGGGCATACGATGACGAGGAGCACACTTCACTTTATAGATCACCAGATCAGACTAGAGATCGATCGACTACAGGTATATGAGACTTTATTGAAATTTCCTATGTATGTGCATTTGCTATATATTATTACCTAATAGCGGCGAGCAGAAATCAAAGGGGCTGACAGCCAAGTATTTATAAGTAACGGTGACCAAGGTGTTTCCATCACCATGGGAATTTTGAAATCTAGGATGGAAAGTAGTCATACATACATGTGAAAGTTGGATATTGAGGTTACGTTATGAGAATTTGTATATACAGAGTGGCAAACTGGCCATCATCAAGGTAAGTTATTGTAAGTATAGTAAAAAAATGGATTGAATATATATATATATATATTGTTGAAAAGTTCAGTCATAAGGTGCGCACAGAAGAAGCTGAAGGAATCAGTAACGGCAAGCAGAATATGTGTCAGATATATTGTGAATGTTACAGGTATGATTGAAACCTGCAGTTAAAGGTTGAAAAGGGAAAATAAACAGGAAAGTGTAACATGTACAGTTCGAGTTGGACATACGAGATAAGTTCATCATTTTCATACTATTGTTAGTATTGAGAGCCTTGTGTGGCTATGATATATATATATATATATATATATATATATATATATATGTTGGCCCTGTAAGGCATTGTTGGTATTTCCTGCGTGCAAGTTTTGGGATAGTAAGAAATACAGAGGAAACTCGACCAAAATGTTCCTAGAAATAAAAAGAGAATGAGATATAGGTTCGTAAAAAGTCTTGAAAGATCATGTCAACAGTAATGATAAGCTTTGACTAAGTTGCGAGTACGGCTGACTTCGAGAAATAAAGTTAACTGTTAAATTAATAGTAATAGTAATTATGAGGTCGATATCGATATGGTAAAAACAAATGCTAGGATAATTTGGAAGGGCTTGTGATACTAAGGGATGATTTAGAAAAGGCTGGCAAATCTTAATAGAGTATTATATTGAGGTATCGACTGAATTGATAAGCAGGAATAAATTACGACGAGTCTATAGTTAAAAGGAGTAATGGTATGATTGAGACACGAGTACGGAGAAGGAAGAATTGCGACGAATATGAATGTATTGATAAGACAACTTGTGAGGTATTAAGGATAAGATTGATCAGAAAGGGGAAAAGGTTAAGTACGCCTACTCCACAGAGTGTAACTAAACTATAACAAGAATCGTGAATAAGGTTAAGAAGTGTTACACTATAGGATTGATTACAGACAGGATATTATGTGAATATAATAAGGATTGTTATGGAAATGAAAAAAAAAGCCTAGTGAGGAAGTGACTAAAGGATATGACGTGATCTATGTGACTAGAGTATAAAGGCAAGTGTGAAACGGAAAAGCGAGCTATAAAACGAATAAGAAAGACTTATAAAGTTCTTCTATAGGGAAAGTTCAGAATAAATATTATGTGATAACGGGAATGATAGCGAACACAAGAGAAGAAGGAGTCAATTGGAAGAAGGAAATAAGAAGAAAGCGAGATAACAGTGTAGTAACAGGTTATGACATAACCGTGGACACGAGTAATATAAGTGATGGAATTCAGAAAGACCAAACTACAGAAAAATGAGCAACGAGGTAGAATGAGTGCTAGAAAATGACTAGTATGACAATAACAAACAGGGATGAACATAATACGTTTTGAGAATAAGAAAGGGGTTATGCAGAAGTAGTGTTTTCCGAAGGATACAGAGGTAGCATGAGATTCCTCGTGCACAGAATGGAAGATGGACATAGACTAGAGAAATGGTAAGGGAATACTAAAGGAAGCACCCAAGATAGACATAATTAATTGAATACGAGTATAAAACAAAAGGGAAATATATAGCAACGAACTTAAAGGTGGAGTACGGCGATAAGGTGATAAGATAAGACCATTATTAAGACGAACTTGGTATGATTTTGAGTAAGTTAGAAGTCAGCGTTAGGTACACAATAAGGGTAAAAGAGCATAAGGCATAAAGGGGTACTGCATGTATATGACTTCACCTCGGAAATAGTGAAATCCTTAAAGGACAAGGACTGTAGGCCTGAGGAACAAATAATGTATTGTAAATTTATTAAAAGAAACAGATGATGTAGGTTGGGATAAAGATAATGTTATAAGAGAACTTTGGACACTTATCATCGGAATATAAGTGCTACCTAATTGAGAATTTGGAACGACTATAAGTACTAATTAATTACTGATTGGGGTAAGTGGAATGTGGCCTTGGATGAGTTGCTACCTGGGTTGCATTACTCGAATACAGATGGTCAGATGAGATTTTGTACCATATATAGAAATGGTTCTCGTCGCCTCATGATTTTGTTAAGATTTCATACGTGGATAATCAAAGTTATAAATTATAAAGAAAAGATATGGATATGGTACAGTATGCCAAATGTGTTAAAAAAAGGGGGGGGGATCAGATGAATTTGAGATTGGAAATAGGGACGTAGAGCGGAATATAAACAGATAATGGTATAAGTACACCTTAAAGGGGGGAAGCGGGTGTGAGAAAAGCAAGTGTAAAATAGAAACAATTGACACTGCAATATATTTGATATGAATACTTAAACTTCAAGTGAGATCCCTTGCTGAAACAAGTTAGTAAGATCTGAAAGCCAGCAATAAACAGATAGAAGTCAAGATGGTATTTGAGACGGTGCTGAGAATTATTTGTAAAGATCTTGAATGATATGACATATAAAAGTGGGTGCTTATAAAAAGAAAGAGTACGACAAGAGAATGGTAACAAGTAACTTAAGAGATATTATAAAGGATAGCAATACTATACTAGATTAGAGGCTAAGATTTGGCAACAGAGTTGTGCGCTAATGATATTGTGACTTATAAGTAACAAAAGAGAAGGATAGAAAATCTCCTATAGTAGGATATGATAAAATCAAAGGGTGAATAGAGGAAGGTAAAGGAGTATGACAAGATAGGCAACGAGTGGGTATTAGTACAAATGAGATACGTAAAGCAGAATGAACCAGGAAAAGGGAAAACTCTGACTAAGATTAGATACACTTTATACAAGTTCTACAAGAATAGTTATGCAGCCTACGAATATTTGTGTGATAAGAATGAGACCAAGTGAGTACTTGATAAGAAGAGTAAGGATTCAGTAATAACAATGTGGTTATGATATTTCGGGGGCATTAAGGAAAGATGTAAAGATGGTTTGAGCCAAATTACCGAGATAGAGTTAGTATTGGGGGCAAATGGGACATGGCCATAGTTGAACCCCGATACCGATTGAAATATACAAGAGGAGAATGCAAAGTAAAGCATAAAGACTAGTGAAACGACGCTAAGGTATTTGAGTACCTTCGCATATTCTTGTAAAGATTGCAACATAATGTGTGACAGAAAACCTAAGAGAAAAATCTGAGTAAAGAAGAAATAGAAGAGTTTGAATTAAAAATAAGGAAACGACACGAGATAATATGCCTAAAGTGTTACAAGTTGGGTTAAGGGAAATTATGAAATGGTTTAAGCGAGATAATCAGAACGAGCTGGTTACTGGAAGACAGTGAATTTATATGTCAAATCAAAAATTCTTTCAGAATTATATAGCAAGATTACAGAGCGGCTATGTAAATTTATTATATGAGGGAACTCCAGCGCTACTTGATAGCTAACTCTAAGGATTGAGATTAAGAGCTAAAAAGTAGAGTGACAGTTAAAGTCTTTTAAAGAAGTCGAGGAGTGATACATGAGGCCAAAGATTCCAGAATATGGATTGGAACAGCAGAGTAATGTAAGGTTATTGAAGTAAAATAGTGTAACACCTTGGAAAATTTCATTTTATTCGTAGAGTCTGCGAAAGGTCTACAGGTTGCCAGAGGCATGAAATACTCCAGGGATTGTAAAGTCTAATAAATTGATGAGGGACGTCTACGCGTAAGAGGTAAGATGAAGTGAACGATATATCTTGAGGGAGTAACTATAGAAGAAGAAAGAGTCGAGTTATGACTAAGTGCACCAGGGAAAGAGTAAGATTTCAATCGAAGAGCTCGCAATACAACTGTCAACCAACTACGAGATAAGGACGAGAGTAAAGACAACGATGTGGCATTATTACCTCGAGAAGCAACAGAAAGAGGAAATATTACGGAAATGGTTACTTAGAGATCTGAAATGCATTATAATAAATGGAAGGGAATCGACCAACGAAAGAGTCATGTGAAGAGCATAATTAAGTAAAAGAACATTTAAGGAAGTACTGGGAGTGCAGGACCAGTTTAACATTCGAGGACGAATGTTCCAAAGGGGGGAAGGATGTTATATCCCGTATTTTTGTACGTTGGATTATTCGTAAGCTAATCGACATAAGTTCAAGGACAAGATTATTTTTGAGATATGAGAAAAGGACTTTTAATCCCCGATTTTAATTAGTACACGATTTGATTATAAATTTCAATTAGTATAGAAATATTAGTGAAGATTAGGGATTAATTAGCAATGATCAGATTATTAAGTGAGGATTAATGATTAATTAAGTTCATTAGACCATTAAGTGGGCCCAACCAGAATTAATTATTAAAAAAAATAAAACTTGGATGATGCATTATAGTGGGGCACGTGTCCTATGCATGGGAAGCCTATATATTCATGTGATGACTAAGGAATAAGGCATTCATCTTCACCAAAAAGTCCATTGAAGGAAGAATATGAGCAGACGTGGATGCCAAGCTCACGGCCATCCATGGCCTTGAAATTGTAAATGGACATAATTGGAGTTGTTCTAATTGGATTAAGTTTGATTAGTGTTGTCATTATTATGGTATTGTATTTGAAGGTAATTTGTTTATGTTGAAGGGATGGAAATATAGTTATAGATATGTATGGGTGCTTTTTTTCATGGTAATATTACACTCGTTTCCATGTGTTTGTGATTTTGCGAAGTAAAGGTCGCAGATTGTATTTAGATGTGGTAGTTTTGATGGATTGTTTTGAGCTTGCTATTGAAACGATATTGAAGTAATTTTCTATATCAAATAATTTGTATTGAATTGTGCAAATGAAGTGTACGGTTGGTATGATTCATATTTGATGAATATGTATAGGCTTCTTAGCCGTGGGACATGTGTCCACCCCATGACTCATCAAACTTTGCTAATTTGTTTTTTTTAAAAAAAGTTAAAACGGGTGGGGCCCACAATTAAGTTAAATTAATTAATTTAATTAATCACTAATCTCCACTTAATAATCTAATCATAATTAATTATTTCTTAATCTCCAATAATATTTTTACACTAAATAAATTTTATAAACAATTTATGTTCTAATTAAAATTGAAAATTAAATGTTCCTATTTCGTGTCCGAAAATATTTCCGTCTTTAACTTGGGTCGATTTGCTTGCGAATAATTCGACGTATAAATATACGGGGTATAACATGGTCTCTACACACAGATGGTGTTTCGAACCTAAAAGGATCCGGGTTGGGCATTGTTCTTAAGACCCTCGTCGGTGATGCCATTAGACAGTCGATTAGAACTATTAAATTGACTAACAATGAAACTGAGTATGAGGCTATGCTTGCAGGTTTGGAATTAGCTCGGAGTCTGGGAGCCAAAATAGTTGAAGCAAAATGCGACTCTCTCTTGCTCATTAACCAGGTAAATGGCGTCTTCGAGGTCAAGGATGAGCATATGCAGAGATACTTGGAGAAAACTCAGGTGATACTACACCAGTTTAAAGAATGGACCATGCAACATGTACCCAGGGAGCAGAATAATGACGCCGATGCATTAGCCAATTTGGGCTCTTCAGTCGAAGCGGAGGATATCAACCTCAGTACCGTAATACAATTGATGAATTCGGCAGTAGAAAAATGGGCAGGCCAAGATAAACACAATGGGTCTAACTTGGGATTGGCGCAACAGATACATTGACTACTTGCAAGATAGGAAGCTCCTGAGCGACCCAAAAGAATCACGATCACTCCGGACCAAAGCAGCACGGTTCTGCTTAATAGATAGTGAATTGTATCGATGGTCTTTCTTCGGATCTCTAGCCAAGTGTTTGGGTCTCGGAGAAACAGATTATATGATGAGAGAAGTCCATGAGGGTACCTACGTTAATCACTCTGGTGCGGAAGCCTTGGTTCGAAAAATTATCAGAGCCAGTTATTATTGAAACCGGATGGAGAATGATGTGAAGAATTTTATCCGAAAATGTGATGGGTGTCAATGGCATGCCCCGATGATTCATTAACCCGGGGAGTTGCTGCACTCGGTGATATCACCTTGGCCGTTCATGAAGTGGGGAATGGACATCGTCAGTCCTTTGCCATGGGCGCCAGGTAAGGCTCGTTTCATTCTGTTTATGACTGACTATTTCTCAAAATTGGTTGAAACGCAGGCCTTCGAAAATATTAGAGAAAAGTAGGTTATTGACTTCATATGGGACCATATTATCTGTCATTTCGGTATCCCGGCCGAAATAACTTGTGATAACGGCCCTCAGTTCGTTGGCAGTAAGTTTAATAATTTCCTCGAAGGGTTGAAGATCAAGAAGATAGTATCGACTCCGTAAATGGAAAATAACAAAACAATAATTTAAAATCTAAAGAAAGACTTGAAACATCGAAACATAAATGGAGGAAAGTGCTACCGGAGGTATTATGGGCTTATAGAACTACGTCAAAGTCAAGTACGGGAGAAACACCTTTCTCATTGGTCTACGGGGCTGAAGCTCTGATTCCCGTAGAAGTTGGCGAACCGAGCCTCCGATTCAAATACATCACCAGCGGGTCAAACGAGGAGGCTATAGCCGTAAAACTTGACCTGGCGGACGAACTACGCGAAAATGCGCTGGTCCGTTTAGCAGCTCAAAAATAAAGAATGGAGAGGTACTACAACCGGAGGGCCAATTTTCGGCATTTTCAAGTCGGGTACTTAGTACTTCGAAAAGTTACTTGAACACCAAGCATCCCAATGGCGGGAAGTTGGGTCCGAACTGGGAAGGGCCGTACAAGATAACCAGAGTAACTGGCAAAGGATCATACCAGCTGGAATCCATGGACGGACAATGGTTGCGCAATAACTGGAATGTGGCTCATTTGAAGAAATACTATTGCTAAGGTATGGATGCCTACCCTTGTGATTATCTTTTATTAACCTATCCTTTTTTGCAGAAGTAGTTTCGAATGGATTTAGGTCTGAAAACACGTGTTGCACTCTTTTGCTTTGTACGATTTTGTCCCAAAGTGGGTTTTCCGATAAGGTTTTTAATGAGGCAACAAGTACAACGTATTACTTTACGAAAACAAGGCAAAGTACCCGGAAAAGGAGGGTCTGCCCCTCGAGTGGGGACTTAATAGTGCTTACCCGATAATGCCGCTCGGATAAATACTAGGAGACTATTATACCCACATCGAGGCCTATCCCGAAAAGGTAGAATGAGTTAAACTCACCAAAGCAGACGAAGAAACACTGTTAAGTGCTATCCCAGAAAGGTCCTCAAAATTTTATGTTTCTTATTTTTGTGTAAACCCGAACCTTCTGGGTTATATTTCGATGTAAGGACCAAAAGATCAAAAGTGAATTGTGTCCACTTAGTATTTGCAACGTCAAAAACAAAAGGAAACAAATGCAATCCTTATATTATGTACGTGCAAACACTTGCAATATAAAGAAGTGTTATGAAAAAATATGTCTCGGACAAGTCTTTATTAAATACCCTGTGCTGGGGACTATCATCAAAATTCAGCAAAGGAAACAAGGTCACGTTGAACCGAGCTAAAATCTTTTAACACCCTCGAATAGGGACTGCGGTCTAAAAATTTGACAAAAGGTAGGGATTCAGGTATCCGGACCTAATCTATTATAAGTAAACAGTCGAAAAAAGTTCAAACAATTTAAAAACCTCAGCCCAAAATGCCCAACGTGATTCGGAGACGTCTGAATTCACCAAGCATAAATAATCCCCACGGGCAAACCATTCGACAAAATCCTCGGTCAAAAACGTACCGAACGAAGAAAAATCCAATACTTAATGAGTTAAGATAGGCGCAATTCGAACAAAAGATGTGGCTCCGAACCTTTGATTATTCCTTTCGGGATGAATGATTAATGCAAATATCATAACATACATTCGGATAAAAGAATGAAGAAAACAACAGCCAAAAGGGAAATACGCATTCATATATAAAACTAAGTCTTTACATTTGGACTTTTCACATAAGTCAAAAATAAAAACAAAATAAAGGCTCGTACAGGCCCTGATCTACCCAGTATGATTGGAACCGGAGCTCTAGGAAACTGTTTGCTCGGAATCTTCAGAATTGGCATCGAGAGCCTTCTTGGCCCTATTCTCGATTTCTTTGGCCTCGAGTATCCGAGCCTGGAGGTCCCCTAACCCTTTTTTAACCTGTTCGAGGGTAACCCTACGGGATTTTCACCGCTCATACTCGATCAGAATCGCAGAACGAGCCTTGGCAGTCTCCATGTCTTTAAGAAACTCTTCTAGTTCGGATCTCTCTTCAAGAAGAACTATTTGAATTTGATTAGCCGACTCAAGCTCAGCCTGAACCACTGTCTATGGGTTCGTTTGTTGCAAAATATATGTGTGTGTGTGTGTGTGTGTGTGTAGTTTATGCCAGATATATTTGTTGAGTAATATATTATATTGAATGAACAAGTAAAGCTAAGGAAGAACACCACAAAATTCGGACCAATATCTGAGAGAGAGCTTCAATATATTTGACTATTACAATTGTTGAGATCTGAAAAAAGCTAACCCCAAAAAGGGGAAGAATGTCTTTTATTTATAGGTATGCCTTATGGGCCTTGAATACAATGCAAAGCCCTTATAAATAAATAAACCCTAAAATAGATAATGTAGGACCGTACGGTCTGACACCCGTATTGTCGTTAGTGCAAATGACAGAACGGTTTTATGACGCGTGACAACATCGCTACGGTTTAACAGGACCAACGGACACGTTGATTTTGGATCGGTGTACCCGGACCAACAGACACGCTTTTCTTGTCTCGGGTTAACTGTATCCGGTACAATACCCCGGTGTGAAGAAGAGATCGTACATGTTCATGCTCATTTAGATTTACCCTCGGCTCCGGACTCACGGGTCATACATTGACCCGATTTTTACCATATACAGATAGTCTCTACATTTTTCGGATCGTAGTTTTACTGGAGTAACGGGAAGTGCATAAGTTCCAAAACTGGTGATTCCATAAGCTCGTTCTTATCTTCAAATTTGGATGGAACAGTTATGTCACGTTCTTCTGACTACGGCCACGTGTCTCATCCCGAGTGGTCGACCTTGGGAATCACCTTAACCCACGTCGCCTCAAATCATGTCACATTAATTATGGGACATGCGTCACCTCTCGATTGGCCGTTCTCTGTAACCGCTACAGTGGAAGGCCTATATAAGGCTCAAAGCAGCTCATTTTTTCACTTTCACTTTCACTTTCACTTCTCATTCTCTACTTCTTGATTCTTGCTTCCCTGATCGTAAAGCCTCTTTGTTAACTTCTTCATTTGCTCTGAATCTTCAAGGTTTTTTGCATCTTTTAACGGCCTCTTCCATCCTTCTAATATTCCACTTTCATTGTTTCGTTCTTGAATCTTTCATCTACTCTTCAAATCTTAAAATTTTCATATCCACTCTTTCATCTTTAAAATGTCAGCCAACACCAATTCTACTTCCCAGGTTGTTCCCTCAGTTTCTTCTCCGGAAGCTGAACCTGTTTCAAAACCCAAAGGAAAAACATTTGTGGAACTGACTGCTCTGTACATAATACCATCTAGAACCAATTACAACCACGAATTTGACGTCGAGAATCCATCTCTAATCGAGGATAAGGGTTTCGACGTAAGGCGATACCCTCGTCTATTACGGAGGATCTCCTCCCTCGGGTCCGGGCCGATTGTGGATGGGATAAGCATCCGGTGCAAGCGTTCGCTCCCGGGCCTGACGAGACCATTACCGACTACATAGAAGGTTTCCTGTACATTTACACATATCCGTTCACGCTCAAATTCGATCCTTCAATTGATCCGGTTATTCTCAAGATGTGCCGGACGTACAACGTGACCTTGGCCCAAATCGGGTTGATTATCTGGAGGATCGTGTCCTGCCCCCGCCTACTGGCCAATAACGCAAAAAGGGAATTCACATTGGCACACTTCATCCGATTGTATTCTCCGAGAATCTTTCGAGGGGGCGTGATAAAGGTCGCCAAAAGAGGTCGGAACCCGATTCTTTCCAAACTCAACGAGGATAGAGATCGACGATGGTTGGAACGTTATGTCTAGGTTAGGACCGCAAACATTATTTCGGCTGATCACATGCCCTTTCCAGAAAAGTGAAACAATAGACGTAAGTTGCTCAGTTGTCTCCCCTCTATAATTATCTTTCCTCTACAATCTGTCTAAATTTGCTCCCTTACATGCATATGTAATTTTTTTTTATTAGTTTAGCCGAGGCATGGATACCTTCAGCTATCCGGAACCTCTCTGAGTGGGTCGAGGCAATCATCAGCCAACACCCTTATGGTGAACGGACATGGGGAGACCTGTCCTGTGGCCAGTGAGTTGCCCAAAATCATGGTAATCTTCCCCTTGATTAGGTACTTATTGCGTCCTTCCATTTTGATTTTTCTTTCTATAACTCCTTTGGTATTCAGGCTTGCCCAAGGACTCGGTGGAGCCAAGACCCAAATCAACAGCCAAGCCTACCACACCAGCTCCCAAATTTGATACGGCAGGGGCATCCCGGCTCATTACTGGAGCCGGAAAGAGACAGAGAAAGCCCTCGGCCAAAGGGCAGAAACAAAAGAAGAGGCCGATGAGCGATGTTTAGACCCTGAGGGATGAATCAAAGTCTGATATTATTATTCGAAGGGTTGGTGCGGGCCCTTTTGTCACCTCTATTCCGGAGGAAGAAACTACCATTCCGCCCTCACCTACAGCTGAGGAAGGAACTTCTATCCCGACCCCGCACACAGGTAGGGAAGAAGATGTTTTTTTCCAATTCCACTGAGGTCCATTGAATTTATCGATATTTCAGGTGATGCTTCACCCGAAGTGGTTCCCTTGGCAAAGAGGCCTAGAAGGTCTGGCCCGTCTTTGAATACCGAGGCTGATCAAAGTCCTGAATTAGCACCAGCTCCAGACAACGAGGCTACAACAGTTGCCAGCCCACTGTCCAGTGGCGACCAAGCTACTACATCCGAGGCACCAACTTCTATCGAGGCAGCTGGAGCCGTTCCGGCTTCTCCTACTCTTGCATCGAGGTCCGATAACCTGGAAGACATGTTCTCGGACATCCCTCCTGCAACCGGGGTAGCAGCTTGGTTTGGACACCTTCCTATTCTTCTAGCCACGAGGGCGGCTAGTCGGTCCACTGAAACGGGTGCGAGGGACTCCCTTGTAGGTATTTTCCCGACCCCCAGTGTGGAATCGAGAAGGACAAGATCGGCCATGATCACCATCCCCGAGGATTGTGGCTTTTTATCCGGCCCTGGGGGAGTAGCAAGTTATCTAAGGCCTCTTATTTCGGATTCGAATAAGAGAAAATTGGTCGGGGTTCCTTGGCAGTGCCTTATTAACGAAGGCATGCATGCAGGCAACCGGGTAAGCTTTACGCTCATCTTTCTATCATTGATGTGCGATTTTTAACTCTCATTTATTCAATTTCTTAACTCAATTTGCTTTTTTTTCTACAGAATGTTGTACTCGTTAAGGAGGGCTTTGTCCGTGCCCAACACGAGGTTGAGGACTTAAAGGGCCAGCTGGATGCCCAGGGCCGAGAAATGGAGAAGTTCAAACTCCTCCTGCAAGAGAAAGAAGATCAACTGAGTCGGCCGCGGCTCTACCTAACCTTCAATCCGAGCTCGGAGCGGCAAAGGTTGAAAATCTTCTCTTGAAGGCCGAGTTGGCCGATATGGTTGAAAATAATCGGCTCCTTGAAGCGGATAATTTCGGTCTTAACCAAGACAATGCGCATTTTATTACGAGGTTTGGTGACCTCGAGGCCACTATTTTCCAACTTCGGAGTGAACTCTACTCGGTCAAGGCCGATGCTGTGATGATGGCAGAAAGGCATCACCAGCTTGAATCCGAGAGTGCTAATGACAAGGAGAAGTTGAGAGTGGTCGAACAGAAAGCCGAGACTCGAGCTCGGATTAGTGACGAGCTCAAGATCATGCTCTAGGAGGCTGTCGAAGTCGTTTGGTAGGATGTATTACAGAAAGTAATACATATATTAAATTTGGTATTATTAATTCCTTGTTTGGTAGTGTTTTCAACCTATGTATAACTAATGGGTAAATAGCGCTTTTGGTCCCCGAGTTATTGCTATATTCCAATTTTGATCCTTGTGTTATTTGACTAAGCACATCAGACCTTCAATTAACCTAAGTGTGTGATTTTTCTGTTAGAAATTCTCTATTTAGTGGACTCACATCTTTAATGTAATTGTAAATAGATTGCTATCAATTAAAGAAGCCCATTTTTATGATCTAATAAAGTGTTAATTTATAGAAATATCAGTTAATAGCGTATGGGCTTCATATATGAGAAACCCAATACAACTTTCAGATATATTGATGGGCCTATATCTGAAAAGGTACCTATTGTGAAAAGTCATCTCGAAGAGTTGCCTTTCCTTATTTATAGTGTTGTGGTCCCTAAGTCTGTTACTGATTATTTTCCTCTCTGGCTCATTAAGAGAAGTGCCATAAAAAAAGTAACAAGACTTAGAAGATCCCTCCTTCCTTCAATTGATTCTTACTATGGACCAAGTTAAATGCCCTAACAAATCTTCTAGATTTATGTAATTGTCTAATGATTTACTTGCGATCTTGTGTGGAGTGTATAAAGTTTTCCATCATTTTCTCCTTTAAACTAACATATGTTAAACTGTTAACAGAATATGTGTTTGGAAAAGAACCAGAAATAGAGCTGATATGAGTCCTTTGACTTCCCCGCATAACTCACCTCATCATTACTAATACACCCTATTCAGTACTATTTTTATACGCTCTACCAAACGACCCCTAAATGGAATATTAGCCCACAAGTAGAATAATATAGCACATACATAATACAATGAAGTTGAGAGGGA
Organism: Lycium barbarum; assembly: GCF_019175385.1. Classification (NCBI taxonomy): domain Eukaryota; kingdom Viridiplantae; phylum Streptophyta; class Magnoliopsida; order Solanales; family Solanaceae; genus Lycium; species Lycium barbarum. The sequence goes on along the minus strand of NC_083348.1, from coordinate 98,808,090 downwards.
CAACTTACAGGGTCAAATTGGCGGTCTATAATTGACGTGGCAAGAACACACCTTGAAGCATCAGGCTCCCCCCATCTCTCCACCACCTTAGGAGCTTCCTTTTGCTCACCCTTTGCTTCAATAACTGCACCCAACAAAATCTTTTTTAAGAAAATAAATACCCTTTGCACTACTGATTGTGAGCTGAAAAGGGTCAGTTTCCATTCAAATAAAAATACAATTTTTAGGAAAAAAGATTCAAACTTTATTGAAACATATTAATTAAAAGCTCAAACATTTACCTTTGATTAATCCAAGAATGTCAAAAGTTAAAGCTCTAAGAGAAGGGCAACCAGGGGACTCCAATGTGGTAGTACGAGGCATATTTTTCGTCTTTGTTTGTTCCTATTCACTACTACTTTTATTGAACAAGAAAAACCCACAAATTCCACTACTTAGAAGGTATAAATAAAGACCCAAAAAGGTATTTACAGTGAAAGTTGGAGGAAGGGGTGGCGGCAAACGCCAAAGAGGGAGGAAAGGAAGAAGAGGAGAGAGCGGCACCAGCGGTAATGTAAGATGCACTATTGGGTATTCATGAAATTAAATTGTTCAACACATAGGCTGAGCTCAAAACATGGCCCAACCCCAGATACCCAACTAAAAAATGAACGGACATAACAATTGTCCTACATCTAATAAATAAAAGGCCCAGCAGGGTAAAATTTAATTTTTAAAAAAAATGGGAAATTGACGTGGAAATACAATAAAGACATACTATTGGCACAAAACAACCTAGATTTTAACTATTGGCATCTAATAGCCAAAATACAGAATTCCTTCTTAAATATTGGCGTTATATAACCAACTAATTAAATATACAAATTAATTAATTCTCACATATTAAAAAAGTATCTCCTTGTACCATGTTCCCTCTACGTCTGTAACTGCTTTTATCTCCCAAATAACCTCCATCTTTCTTCCTTCTTTCTTTAGGTATATTTACAGGAAATCTAAACTTCCACAGATGTATACTCCGATATTTTAGCGATGTTTGATGTTGTGTTTAAGAAATTATTTAGGAGTTAATTTGTCTTGCATTTGAGTTTTGAACTTTGTAAGTAAACAATGGTGAGGAAACATGTAACTATGGGGGTTGTAAGAACTTCACACAATAAGGTAGCCGGATATTCTAATTTTGAAGATCCGATATTTGGGGATTCGAATTCTCCACAGGCAAGAGTAGTTGAGGATGAGATTCGGAGTTAAAAAAAAAAAAACAATACAATTGAAAAGGGAAAAAAAATTGCAATCGGGGATGATACATAAGATGATGAGAAAGTCAAATCTCATAACACTAAGGGTATTCAGAAGCAATACAATGTTAAATCTAAGAATACATTGAAGGTAAACCCTCTTTAAAGCTTACCTATTTGATTTCTTTTTGGTTAAAACTTTTTTTTTCATCTCTTTGTACATAATTCCCTTTATCCCCCTTTCTTCTCAAGTCTTCCCTAGTTCTCTGTTTTAGTCTACAGGAAATGTCAAAAAAAGAACCAAGAAACAAAGTTACAAAGTTTATGACAAGTTCATATTTCTATTTATGGTTGGTGTGTTGCCTAATGTGTGTTTTTCCTGGTGTGCTGGTCCTCCACAGTTCTAAATCCATATGTCGTACCAATGGAATACTATGTATATAGGATTTTAGGCTCTAATAAAGTGTTACATTGAGAAGTAATGTGAGATATAGTTTGTATATATAAAAATGTGATACACTGAGAATGTGATACATTTATTGCCCATTCCATTATATATACATTATATGTTAATACATAAGGTACACAATAGGATGTACATATAATGTGAATTGATCTCATTTTTTCATATTCCTGCCCCAATTTTCCTTATGTACAATTGTTTGGTGGTGTTGAAAAAATCTTCAAGAGTAGTTAATCATTGAAAATTTACAGACGTAGAGGGAACATGGGGAGATACAAGGAGATACTTTTTTAATAGGTGAGAATTAATTAATTAGTTGGTTATATAACGCCAATATTTAAGAAGGAATTCTGTATTTTGGCTATAAGATGCCAATAGTTAAAATCTAGGTTGTTTTGTGCCAATAGTATGTGCTTATTGTATTTCCACGTCAATTTCCCCACTTACATAAATATCAAGGTACAATCAATAGTCGTTTGATATACATAAAAGATGTACCAGTTAGTTATTATCCTTAGAATTTAATCCATCTGATTATCCACCTTTTATATCTCATTCTAACCACTCAGTTATTTTCTCTTGCCCAATAGAATATTAATTAGGTATGATGTAAGCCTTAATGTGTACTAAACATTTATAAATTGTTCTTCGCTTTTTGCAGAAGTGGGATTATTATGTCCCATTGCATATAAAGTTCAGTACTTCACACTTTGGATCACACACAAACGTTAAGGTTGTTGATCTGCTTAATGCAACACTTACTGATGAGCAGCTACTGTTGTTTAGGAATACCTGTTTTGGGTATTTTTTAGATATGCCTAGATTAACTGTGCAGAACCAAATAATTAAGTTCTTAATGTCTAGAGAACTGAATCAAGATAATCCAAATCTGTTTTACGTGAAAATAAATGAGAACACATTGTGTTTCGGGCTTAGGGAGTTTTCAATAGTGACTGGATGAAGGTGTATTGGTGATGTTAAACATGAGGACTGTTATGGTGGTTCCAATAGGCTTAAGGAAGTTTTCTTTCTAGGTCGTGATAGGGTATCAAAGGATGACCTTATTTTATGTTTCGAACAAAAGGAATGGCAATCTGATGGAGATGCAGTAAAGATTGCTCTGCTTTATTTCTTATACACATTCCTTTTCTCCACTATGAACTCTAGATCATTTGAAAGTAATCGAGATTTTAATTTGATTGAGAGTGGAGAATTTGAGTTTTTTCCATGGGGTAAGGTGGTGTTCACATCATTAATAGATTCTGTCAGAGATAAGCTAAAGAAAGTCAACAAGTTTTATAGGTTTGGTGGCTTACCACTAGCGTTGCAAATTTGGGTCGATGAGTGTTTTTCAAATGTCCGTGAGGAGATCGTCATTCGTGTTTCAAACAGGGTTCCTAGGATATTAAACTGGCAAGTCATCAAAGAGAAGCCAGGCTTCTCAAAGTTGTGCAAAGCCATGTTCAATAACAAGGTAGTGTGTGAAATTTAAATTTGTGTGAATATGTTTGTATAGTAATTGATATTATGCATCGTACATATCGATATAAACACAGAATCTTGTAACATATCAATATACACAGAATCTTGTAATTTCTACATACTGATATAATTTTGGAGTTGAAATAACACAAGTTTGTTTTAATTCAACTTTCCATACAGATTATTTATTCAAATATATCCGCAACGAAGGAAGAACTTGGTATTCTACCTTTGCTAGAGAATGAAGAATATGATCTTCGAGATTGTCGTCCATTCCACGATTCTCCTGAATTTCATGTGGGTGATGATGACTTCGAGATTCCACCTTCGAAGAAGATGAAGCAGCAACATCAACAAGCAGCTACAAAGATGATAAGTTCAATTAGTGACATTTAAGTTTCAGCCGAGAAAGTTATGATGTCTGATTTAAATAATGTAAGTTCAGCTTAGAGTTGACTTAAGGTAACAAGCTGTTAGTTGTTTTTAACGGTTATACTCTTATAACATTCTTTATTTTTAGCTTAGGGAAGAATTTTTCTCTTTTAAGCATGATGTGAAAGAGTCATTGGCCAAATTTTCACATGGTGTTTTAAGCATGCCACCTCCAACGAGTAGCAACAACCAGTAACAACGCACTTCCAAAGTTACTTATCGCTTTTTTGATCAAAACCTTCATGAAAAAGGTTTCAAAGGAGATTTTGAAAAGGTAAGCAAATTTATGCTTACCGATTATCAAATAAACTGTGATTTAGCATAAAATGATTTATGTTTAGTGATGAATCTTATTCACAAAGTTACTCTTACTACTTTCAATTTAGCGATGAATTTTACTCATTCAAGAAGTTTATGATGGAGTCATTCGTCAAATTATTTGAAGATAATGAGGATATACGTAGGAGATTGTTTGACAAGAATGAATCGGAGGGATTCTAATTTTGCAGGAGGATATATTTTCTATAAATAATTAATGAGTTTCACAAAAATTTGAACTACTTTATATACCACTATTTTTGGATTACGAATGTTTATATTGCTGGACAGGGTGATCCTAGTAAAAATCTTGAAAATGAAACACTTCAGAAAGCATCTAAGTCATTTTTTGGGCATACTAGAGTTGGAGCTCTGAAACATATAGCTGAAGCAGTACCAAAACATGTGGAAGCCGCGGAGGTAATTTCATTTTTTTTTATTAGAATCAGCAGCCAACATAGAGTATGCATTGAGATACAATCAGGAACCATATAAGATGTCCTTTGTAAAATGTATATCTATTTCAAAAACTTGCATAATTGACAGTATATCTGTTATTTAATATAATTTTAAGCATGATGAAATAAGTTTTCTTCGTCATTTTTAAATCTATATAACAATATAAGTTCTCTTGCAAAGATGTATCTCTCGCATAAAACTTGTATGTATATTTGTATATAACCATACTATTTAACATAATCTTAGGCATGATATACAAGCTTTTTTTGTAATCTTAAACTTAAGGATTCCTTCTGCTCTATATAGGTCGGCTACATAAAGAAAGTTTACAATGATGTCTCATATACACAGCTGGATGAGACATCGCTTCGTTCAGGTTCCCTAGGTGGTGGTGTCCAAACTAGTGTTTTCCAGGGTAATAACTTCCTTCTGTGGTTGTCCAAACCAACGTATTACTTCTTATCAATTATATTTTTCCTATTGTTTTCCTTACTTGTTCATCTGTTTTTCTGTATAGACACGACGGTTGATGAAGTAAAAAGGAAAAAACGTTTTGCCTCGTTTGATGATTTGTATTACCCCGTCCCAACAGAGTCCCAGATTGTTGAATTGGAAAAGTCATTTGCAAAAGTTCCAAAAATTCCTTCTGATCCAAAGCTTCTTGCGCAAGTTTCAGGAATTTCAGTTGTTCCAACGCCTCTTCCTGAAACAACAATAAGGTATGAGGGGAGATATAATGTTTCTCCATATGTGAACCAATTTGGTTCTGGCAGCAGCTCTGTGGCTTTACGACTGTCAACATTCTTCAGTCTTAAACACCCTTTCACCGAAGAAGTGGGGACAGAAGTTGACACCAACTTGTGCTTTCCTTTTCAACAATTTGTCGACAGACATATGTTGAGAAAATCTAAGTACGTACTTTTTTTAAGAAGGAAATTATATCTGTTATAGACCTCAACTGTTGAATTTTTTATTTGGGTTCATTACAGGGTAAATATTTACCAGAGTGGTAAAAGTCAGATGAAGAAACCATATGTATTTGGAGATCAACATATTCAGAATAGGGAATGGTTCCATACCTTTTCGTACATCGGTCGACCTTTGAATCACACGGTACAAATATATTTCCCTCCAAATCTTATTTTTTTGATGAGAACTCAACTTAAGGTTTCTATAATCTCTTTGATAAAATCTAAGTTCAAATTTATATTTGTCTTGCAATTGTCGCAAACTAATGCATTTTAAAAAAAAAAAAATATAGATCTACTGTAGAAAAATCTGACTAATAACAATCATAGAATGAGAGAATCATAGTTGACACTGAAGAAGAATGTTATAGATTATTTATAGATGTCTATTATCCTTTTGTCATTATTTTTCTTCTTACATATGGTATATCACGCATAAATCTTTTCAAACTTAATTATTTTTTATTATTAACATAAGTTGCTTTTTTTTTACAGCATATTGATGTCATATTTTACTACTTGCGGAAAAAGGGCAAGTATGATTTGAATATCCCAAAATCCTTCACCACAACAAATTCTGCTTTGTTGACAAGGTTAATTCTTTGTACAAAAAATTTATTGAGAATAATAGGGATTATGTTGTAATCAACGATGATCATGATATAGCTGAATATAGTCATGGAGTTTTCATGTCTTGCAATGTCCCGTGGCACACCATTGACCATGGGTTAATTCCAATTGGACTAGAGGATAAAACAATTTGGGTTTTGGGTGTGTTGACATTTAAGGAAAGGTGTATATACATATACGACTCAATGCATGGCGTGGGTCATAAAGCAAAGATTCGCGAGGCTATTTTACCTTATGCAGTCTTAATCCCCATATTCCTGGCTAAAACAAGGTTTTATGACAAGAGATGGGATATTGATTTTACCAAGCTTCCGTACGCTGGAATACCAAAGTTGGAACCATCGAGGATGAACAGAATACAATGTATCTCTAATTCTATTTAGATCTGATCGACAGGGAACATGATCTAATTCTCTTTAAAATGTATCTCCTCGTCTTCTAATCGCCCTCTCTCTTCTCCCTCACCGCCTCCTCTCCCTAATGGCAAGCACTCCAAGATAAGGATTTCATTATATCTTACTATTGTTACGTTATAGGAATATAAGGTTTACCGGATTAAATGGAACCCATTGTTGTTATGTGTTTATTTATAGTGCAGAACCTGTAATTAGTGATCAAGTCATTTTGAACTACATCCTTGGTATAGTCAACATTTCAGGCCATTTTGTTTTAATTGAATGAATGTTTCTACTACGACTTCATCTATAATCGTAAACAACATATAATTAAAGCAACACATCTGGTGCGTCTTGAGTGCTTACTGCTAGAAAAGTCCCTCTGTGAGATGCTTTAAGGAAGCTATCATCTACCACCACAATTGGTCTGCAATACTCCCATCCCTTTATTGATGCATATAATGCCACAAAGGTATACATGAAATGTCCTTCATCAGTCTTACTCAAGCTAACAACTGATCCTGGGTTTGAATGCATCAACATAAATAAGTATTTAGGTAGCTTTCCATATGATTCACTTGCGTTCCCTCCCAATGATTCAAGTGCCTTTTTCTTCGATCTATGGGCTTTTGAGTAGCTTATGTCAATACCATATTGTTTCGTCATGTCTTTGGCTATGTCCCTGAGAGTGTATACAGTTTTTGGGTCAACAAATTTATCCACTATAAGACTTCCTATGACATTCGAAGTAGCCATACGCTGTGTCAACAATCTATCTTTTCTTGAACAAGTGTGTTTATCATTCAGTTTTCGCAGCTTGAAAATATTAGACTTGTGCAAGCTTGAATACTTACAAAACCATGTGCACTGGTCATTAACACACTCCAGCGAGTATCTGACCAAATAAGAAATAATCACTCCATATATAAAGAAAATTTAAATTAAATTGAAGTATTTCTTTCTCCTCATTTGCAGCATATTGTGATCTATTTTCTTATATAGGCGTTGATATTCTAATTATAATAAACAACATATATTAAACGTCTACTTCATATTTCAAACCAAATGTATATCACATTTTTAGGACATCTATGTTATACACATACATATTGAGGATTTTTTACACGGAGAAATTAATAAAATATGATATACAGATTCTCATAACATACAATAAGCTCATTAGATATATAAATATTTTTTTTTTTTTACCTTATTGAGCTGGACCTTTTCACTTTAAACTGAAATTTCTTCCTGAAGGCGTAACGTTTCATAACACTAACGATTGTATCTTTGTCTTTGTACAATTGACCTTCGATGATAGTCTGACTAAGAGGATCTTCAATTATCCCAATTTCTTCCAAAAATTCATGTTGCTGGTCATTCTCATTACCTCCGTCAATTCGAGGAACTGTATCACAGTCTGAAAACTCATGTATATCAATTTCCATATCATCGGAAGATATATCATTCACCTTCACTGTTATACAAAGTGGATACTTGCCGAAATCCTGAGTTATTTTCTTCATTTCAATGTATACAAGCAACCCCATATCATTGTGTATTGACATAGGTGGAGAATTCTCATCGACTTTGTAATGGATTTCTAAAGAATTAATTTCGACGTCCACACTCAATTGTTTTGAAATTGTAGCAACGAAATCTTCAAACTTGATATCAGTACGAATCAATATTTCGTCAACTTGAAATGAGGTGACGCCCCTTTTGGTGTTAGTTTTGCTCCGATAACGGTGCAAAAAGTGTCTAATTGAAATAGGAATAACCCATCTGAAATGTTTAAATGAAACAAGGGTCACTTTAGGTGCTCACGTGAAAGAAGTGGACGACCATAGGTACATGTCGATGGGTTTGGCCTTTTAAATACTTTGTAGTTTTTAAATACAGCTCCGTAAATATAAAGTTAAGCTATAGTCATGATTCATGATAACCACTTCACCAACCAAACTTTTGAAACATATATTCATGTTTCATCCAATACAGTACACTACTTATCAGTGGTACTCAGAGCTCCAACAACATATCGAATCATATTTAGAGCTTTTACCGCATGTTATATTTAAAGGATTCAGGTGATTACAAAAGCTGATAACGCTAAGAATTTTTATACTCTATTGGATATTCAAACTCGTCTTATTTGTCAGGCTACTAATCTCACTTTTTATTTTTTGTGACTAACCCCACTTTTTATGAATATATGGTGTTATATATATATATATATATATATATATATATATATATATATATATATATATATATATATAATTTACTTTAGGTGACCTTATATTGCAAAAAACAAAATTGAGCTTTTAGCGTATTGAAGTTAAACTCAGAGTTTAGGCTGCTTGATCTTTCTAAAATGAAGTTTGATTATTATAGCTAATTTATACAGCTCAGCAGGAAAACGTTATGCTAACATCGATCTTCTTTCTTTTGACTGTATGAAGTGTTTTGTTAATTAAAAGATCTCTTTCCTGGGTTGAAGGCTAGTAGATAGTCTCATTACCCTGCCTTATTAATAGTCGCATTATCGTAGTATAATTTCTTGTGCTCTAATTTATGCTATTATGCTATTATCTGTTATTTCCT